>NC_090829.1:99422980-99726010 GCF_028021215.1 Eschrichtius robustus | reverse complement strand
GGGCTTATTGATTTTACATAAGGAAATTAATCAATATACCTTACCACATTAACAGGTAAGGAGGAAATCATACAATCATTTCAATAGACATAGGAAAAACATTTGATAAATTCAATATCCATTCTTGGTAAAAATTCAGCAAGCAAGAAATAAGAGAATAATACTTCCTCTTCTTTTGATAATAAGCTATACTAAGACTAGAGTCCCTTGTATATACACATGGAATGCTACTTTCCAGGTCTAGATTTCCCTTCCATCTGATAATACTAGTGACACCTGAAATTGAAAGTACCAAAAATAAAGTATCATTTCCAGATTCATCTATTATCTACGGGTGGGAACAGTAAAAATGAATAAATACTAGATTATAATTATTATTTGTATTCAGCAAGTTCCATCTGAAATTCCTTATTACCTCTCAACCTCTAGATTCTCTAACCGGTTCTATCCAGAATTCAAGAATTATTTGGGCTTTGTTTTCCTCCTCAGAAGTTTACTCCAGATACCAACTATTACTCACATCAATAGTCCTAGGAATTAACCTCAAAGCCATCTACAATTTGTTCCTTGATTATCTGAATGCTGTCATGTTTGATATATACAGAATTATGCTCTTGACTGGTATGCTCTCTTCCTTTTTCTACATACGAGAGTTCACAAACTTTTTCTGTAAAAGTACAGATAGTAAATATTTTAGGTTTTGCAACCTGAGGTTTCTGTTGCAAACATTCAACCCTGCTGTTTTGCTTTGAAAGCAGTCACATACAATACATGAGAAAATGGGTGTCTGCCATGTGCAAATTAAATTTTATTGACAAAAACAAGCTGTGGCCTGGATTTGGCCAGAGGGCCATAGTTAACTGACCTTGCACTCTAACATCATTTCTTTCATTCAAAAGATTGCTTAAAGCATATTTTACAATTAGGAGTAGAAGAACCAAACCACCTTGTTTACTTTCTCTAATAATTGCAGTTATTGCAGAACGTTATCTGTATATTTGCCTTCTTTCTACTATTAAACTGCTCAGGACTAGAACCTCCCATTTCTATGCACACAAATCTCCCATTTCTATGCACACAAAAGATGAAGAAAAATTGATCATAATCATGGTAATCAAGACGATATTAATTTTAACTTCTTAAGAAGTATCCAATTAGTGCTTATGATGAAAAAAACCTCAGCAAAGAGAAGGGCATGCACTTAAACCTTTGCTTGATCTGTTTCTGGAATGATCAGGTAGTTTGCAGCATAGTCAAAGGAAGAGTAGACGTCCATGTAGTGTTAATCCTCTTTCTTTGGTTCCTAAGACTGAATGAATGGACACAATGAAAAATAATAAATAAAATCTAACATACAGAATATGCATGGGGCCCTGTTTTATACAGATATGTATTTACAACACTTACTTGGGCTACTTGGTTAGGACTGCAGTAAAGAATTAATCCAAGAACAAATACCTGTATTAAGGCATATCACAAGTGCTTTTAATTAAGAGTTAGTTTTAAAATGTTAGCTAAATACTTCTACAGCAATCCATTCTCCCTCAAAATCCATTGACAAGCTCTCTTGATCTAGGGTCAGTGTATCTTCAGCAGTGAAAAAAAGCTCGCTCCAATTACCAAAGTAATCACATGATTATAGTTCCCTAGACGCTACATTTAGTGTACATAAAATCACACATCTCTGCCCTGTGGGAGAGCACTGGCTTGCATATGCTTTGTTGGATACGCCTAAGAGATTTCTGGCTCAGTCTGGCTTATTTTGAAGTCATGAGGATTGAGCCCTACTCCTCCATTTCCATTTGTCTATGCAGTGTTGGTCATTACCATCCCTTTGACAGTGTTTGTGTTGAGATGGTAAGTGAGCCCTCAAAAAACAGCCTGTTGTTTCTCCCTCCTGTATGACATTGTCAAGTTTAGGGTATTCTCAGCTAAATCAAATGACTTCCAAAAATGGAAGATATAAGGAATATAAAGTATCAACCCAGGCAGGCAGAAACCTGTATTCTTTTAGTGCCTCTACCTCTCAACCTAATTCTCCTTTGGTTAACATTTAATTGGTACTTTGAGATATATGCTTAAAATAAGTGGCGTTCTTTGCTGTATTCTCAGTATCTAGCACAAATATGTCTATTTAATAAGTGAATCAGTACTCTTAAAATGATAAATTAGAAGTTCTTTACAAGATTTTGCATTCCATCTCCTAATTGTACTCTATTTTACCATGTATTACAACAAGATTAATTTGAGAAATTGAAGCTAAATTTTCCATACTTCCTTTTTTTTTTTTATTGACCAAGTATGGCTAGGGTAAAATTATTAATACAAGAGATAAAAAATGACTTTTTTTATCCTCCACTAATAAGGAAAAGAAAGGCCCAAAGGGGAGAATCAATGTTCCATTTTAATCTTCAACCTCTTATAATTCATTTTTTTCATTAGTGAAAAACCCCTTCTTTTTTCTTTTCAAAACCTTGGAAATCAAGGGGAATTTCTCCTAGCTTATTAAACAGAATACCTTTAGACTTGCCTGCATTATGTTTGAGTATATTTTTCTTTGCCAGTCCACCTAAGTTTGAGCATAGACGTAGTGTGCCTGGAGGAAAAACATAGCTTAAGGAATCATTTTAATCCCAGATCCCATATGACTTACTCTTTTTTCATATTTAAAATTAGTATCTGGAGTAGTTAGGCTTCCCCGAGCCATATGCCAACTGCACTAATGATTCAGTAGAAGGAGACCTGTGTAACTCAGGCACTAGTCCTGATAACTATCAAACAATTGTCTGGTGGAGTACTATTGGGGCGGGGGGTGAGGTATTGATCTTTCAGTATTTGATTTCCTTATATGTGAGAAACATATGCCATCATGGCTTGTCCAGATCACTCTACCCGCACCATGCCAAGGTTGGCTTTTAGTTCCTTCTCTTCTTTAGTGCAGTTCCTAAAGGCAGCTGATGATTTCTCACTTTAGTTGGAAAAGAACACTGATCAAAGGGGTGAATACAGAGTCCAGTGGAGACAATTCTTTACAACTTTATATCCTGTAAATACTCTCAGAACAAGGAGACAAAAAGTAAATATATCAAAAAGAAGGAAAAAAAATGTGACTGAACTAATTAATGTTGTTTATGGGTGCCCACCATGTGCCCTGCACTATGCACACAGGAACTGTAAATAGACAAATTGTTAAAAATATGTGTATGTAATGGAAGTTTAGAACGGTCACTATTCTCCACTTGCATGCAATCTAGTGGAGAGGCAAAATTTACTCACATGAAATAGCAAAATTATAATTAACTCTGATACTCATATTAAGTGTAACAGGTGTTCAAAAAAAAGGCATAGAGTGTGTTATATTGTTATACAGAGTCATCTTTGGTTTTCCTATCAGTGACATTCACAAGCAATCTTTGTTGACAACCTAAGCAATTACTAAGAAATCATCTTATTTATTCAAACTGCCAGAGCTGAACCCTTCTCAATAGAGCTTAAGTCATCACCCAATCTCTGGAGCTGGGCTGCTTGGGATCATGTTTTGCCTTTGTTAGATATGTGGCCTTGGGCAAGTTACTTGATCTCTCTGTGCCTCAGGTTCCATATTTGCAAAGTGAGATATTTCTAGAATGTTCCTCATAGGATTACAGAATTAAAGTCATATCATTTTTAGTATAGGGCCTGCTGATAAGTACCATATATAAGTATTCACTGTTATTTCTAGTACAGTGGCTGGTAGTAAGCATTATAAAGTATTCGTTATCATTTCTGGTTTCTACCACCACATGGCTGACCTTTCCCAAGACATCAGTATAATTTGGGAATAATAGACCAGCACAGTACCTCACAATTGGAAATCCACAATTGCTGAATGAAAAATCCAAGGCACATAGGGTACAGATAGATTGAGTATGCCCAGGACGCAGTAGAATATATGATGTGATAACATTGACCTGATCCTCCCATTTCTTTGAGTGAGGTGAACTCTCAGAGAGTTCAGAAGACCTCACATCCAGGCTGACAACTTAGGTCAAAATATTGCAGCTCTGTCTGTGTCCTATTTTTACATCTGGCTGCGTTTCTATCTGAAGCCTCCACTAGCCAGGGGAGGCCTGTGTGTGTCGCTGCTTCTTTCTCCCTGATGGTTCAGGAGGATACATTTGCTCAATATCCTGAGAGTTTCAGAGATAACTGTCAGTGCAGCATTGCTGGAAAGCAGTAGAAAATTAGACATGATAACTACGTTTCCTTAAATCACTCAGCTACTAGTTTCATTTTTATTCACAGGGTAATTTTGTAATCTCTTTTCTCCTAAAGAAAAGTCAGAAAGTTCACACCTACATATTCAGCTGAAAGAGGAGTACCCAGTTAGACTTGGAATAGAAGATCATAGCCATACCATACCATACTTTACATTTCTATAATGTTCTGCAAAGTTTTTTTTTTAAAAAGTCATTTTAATGTAGATTACTTGCATATATCTTTACAATAGGTTTATAAAGTAGAAATGCAGTTGTCATTGTTACTTTTGATGAGGAAACTGTGGCTTGAAGACTGAAAATGCTTTATTCAGTCACCTTTTCACACCCCAAATGATATTAATTCCAATTCACCTGACCCTCAATCTCATTCTCTTTCTAATCTTCGTGACTAAAAACTTGAATTTCCACAACTGCTGGTTAAACTGCAAAGAATAGGGTTTAAATTGTTTAGAGAGAATGTCTTAAACTCTCATTTATTTATATTTTACACAGCTACATTTGTAGCAAAAGGGAAAAAAAAAAGAAGTACTTACTCTTTCTCCTACGTCCTTTTGGCCCTGCCACGTAAGGGAGAGTCCTAGGGTTTGATCAATGAACACACAACTTCAAATTATATTATCTGTTCCCATGAACTTCCTTTTCATTACTTCTTGGATCCTAGTTAGTCCTACATGGCTGATAAACAAAAGGTGTCTAGTCCCTGCCCCACCCTTTATCCCCATCACCTTCCAGACAAGGAAAACAATCCCCATAATCAAGGTACAAAGACGAGCAAGTATTAAGCGTTTTTCTGAACTGGTAGAAAATGCTCATTCTCAAATACACTGGGTAATTCTTTTGTTCATACATTCAACAAAATATTTACTAAGAAGTTATGATGAGCTAAGCTCTAGAATAGGTGCTAGGAAAATAGATTTTAAAGATAATAAAATAAAGTGAAGTAAAATAAAATAAAAATAAAACAAACCTGATCTCAAAGAGCTTGTGTCCAATGGGAGATCTCAATTGTAATTCTGTATTATAATATAATGCTTTAAGTTGACTGCTCTGAAATGTCCAAGGAAGGCTTCCTGGGGAGTGACATAACATACAAAGCCCAGATCCTACAGCAACACTAAACTTTTGAGAAAGAGGAAACATCTGTTTCCACTAAAATGCCACCAGGACCACTGCAAGTTGTCCAGGGACAAGGTGGAAAATGGGGGCTGGGAAGAGTTGGTGCTCCCCTTCCCCCATCCAAAGATGTTTTCATAGAGATGAAGTTAGCATCGGGACAGCTTTGAAGAGAAAGAAGTATACAACAGGAACTTGGAGGTAAATGGATGGGCGGGAGGGGTTCCAGCCATCTCCCACCTTGGTGTTCTGGGAACGAGGGCCTAAGGCAAATCTACACTCACTTGACTCCTTCCTTCTGCCCCACAAATGTTTCCAGAGATTAGGCAGCAATTGGTCACCCTGAGGGATAAGAAAAAGTACACAAATAAAACACAAGAGAGACAAGGCCCTGGTCAAGGGCAGCAGAGAGGAAGAGAGTTACAGAAAGGTAGAGGGGCAGTGTGTCATTTTTGCCTGTTGTTCTTCCCTGAGCAGAAATTTTAAGCCATTTAGTAAGCAAGAATGAATTTTAGAAACTGAGTACAGGTAAACTAGATTTACTTGTTAACTATCGCTAGGATTTTTTTTTAATAGCTCTTTATTGGAGTATAATTGCTTCAAAATACTGTGTTAGTGTCTGTTGTACAACAAAGCAAATCAGGCATATGCATACACATGTCCCCATATCCCCTCCCTCCTGAGCCTCCCTCCCATCCTCCCTAACCCACCCCTCTAGGTCACCGCAAAGCACCGAGCCTATCTCCTTGTGCTATGCTTCTGCTTCCCACCAGCCAACTATTTTACATTCAGTAGTGTGTATATGTCGATGCTACTCTCACTTCGTCCCAGCTTTGCCCTCCCACCCCATGTCATCAAGTCCATTCTCTATGTCTACCTCTTTATTCCTGCCCTGCAACTAGGTTCATCAGTACCATTTTTTCCTTTTTTTTTTTTTTTTGATTCCATATATATGCGTTAGCATACAGTATTTGTTTTTCTTTTTCTGACTTAATTCACTTTGTATGACAGACTCTAGGTCCATCCACCTCACTATAAATAACTCAATTTCGTTTCTGAGTAATATTCCATTGTATATATGTGCCACATCTTCTTTATCCATTCACTTGTCAATGGACATTTTGGTTGCTTCCACGTCCTGGTTATTGTCCCACAGTAGTGGGATTGCTGGGTCCTATGGTAATTCTATTTTTAGTTTTTTAAGAAACCTCCATACTGTTCTCCATAGTGGCTGTATCAATTAACATTCTCACCAACAGTGTAGGAGGGTTCCCTTTTCTCCACACCCTCTCCAGCATTTATTGTTTCTAGCTTTTTTGATAATGGCCATTCTGACTGGCGTGAGGTGATAATCTCATTGTAGTTTTGATTTGCATTTCTCTAATAATTAGTGATGTTGAGCATCTTTTCATGTGCCTCTTGGCCATCTGTATGTCTTCCTTGGTGAAATATCTATTTAGGTCTTCTGCCCATTTTTTAACTGGATTGTTTATTTTTTTGATATTGAGCTCCATGAGCCGTTTGTATATTTTGGAGAGTAATCCTTTGTCTGTTGTTTCATTTGCAAATATTTTCTCCCATTCTGAGGGTTGTCTTTTTGTCTTGTTTATGGTTTTATTTGCTGTGCAAAAGCTTTTAAGTTTAATTAACTCCCATTTGTTTATTTTTATTTCTGTTACTCTAGGTGGTGGGTCAAAAAAGATCTTGCTGTGGTTTATGTCAAAGAGTGTTTTTCCTATGTTTTCCTCAAAGAGTTTTACAGTGTCCGGTCTTACATATAAGTCTTCAATCCATCTGGAGTTCATTTTTGTGTATGGTGTTAGGTAGTGTTCTAATTTCATTCTTTTACATGTAGCTGTCCAGTTTTCCCAGCACCACATATTGAAGAGGCTGTCTTTTCTCCATTGTATGTTCTTGCCTCCTTTGTCATAAATTAGGTGACCATATGTGCGTGGGGTTATCTCAGGGCATTCTATCCTGTACCATTGATCTCTATTTCTGTTTTTGTGCCAGTACCATACTGTCTTGATTACTGTAGCTTTGTAGTATAGTCTGAGGTCTGGGAGCCTTCCTCCAGCTCTGTTTTTCTTTCTCAAGATTGCTTTGGATATTTGGGGTCTTTTGTGTTTCCATACAAATTGTAAGATTTTTTGTTCTGGTTCTGTGAAGAATGTCATTGGTAGTTTGATAGGGATTGCATTGAATCTGTAGATTGCTTTGGGTAGTATGGTCATTTTCATAATATTGATTCTTCTAATCCAAGAACACAGTATATTTCTCCATCTGTTTATGTCATCTCTGATTTCTTTCATCAGTGTTTTGTAGTTTTCTGAGTACAAGTCTTTCGCCTCCTTAGGCAGGTTTATTCCTAGGTATTTTATTCTTTTTGTTGCAATGGTAAATGTGAGTGTTTCCTTAATTTCTCTTTCTGATTTTTCATTGTTGGTGTATAGGAATGCCAGAGATTTCTGTGCATTAATTTTGTATCCTGCAACCTTACCAAATTCGTTGGTTAGTTCTAGTAGATTTCTGGTGGCATCTTTAGGATTTTCTATGTATAGTATCATGTCACAGCTTTACTTCTTCTTTTCCAATTTGGATTCCTTTTATTTATTTTTCTTCTCTGATTGCTGTGGCTAGGACTTCCAAAACTATGTTGAATATGAGAGTGGACATCCTTGTCTTGTTCCTGACCTTAGTGGAAATGCTTTCAGTTTTTCACCATTGAATATGATGCTTACTGTGGGTTTGTCATATATGGCCTTTATTATGTTGAGGTAGCTTCCCTCTATGCCCATTTTCTGGAGAGTTTTTAACATAAATGGTGTTGAATTTTGTCAAAAGGTTTTTCTGCATCTATTGAGATGATCAGATGGTTTTTATTCCTTAATTTGTTATTGTGGTGTATCACATTGATTGATTTGCGTATATTGAAGAATCCTTGCATCCCTGGGATAAATCCCACTTGATCATGGTGTATGATACTTTTAATGTGCTGTTGGATTCTGTTTGCTAGTATTTTGTTCAGGATTTTTGAATCTATGTTCATCAGTGATATTGGTCTATAATTTTCTTTTTTTGTGATACCTTTTACTGTTTTTGGTATCAGGGTGATGGTGGCTTCGTAGAATGAATTTGGGAGTGTTTCTCACTCTGCAATTTTTTGGAAGAGTTTGAGAAGGATCTGCGTTAGTTTTTCTCTAAATGTTTGATAGAATTCACCTGTGAAGCCATCTGGTCCTGGACTTTTGTTTGTTGGAAGATTTTTAATTATGGTTTCAATTTCATTACTTGTGATAGGTCTGTTTATATTTTCTAATTCTTCCAGCTTCAGTCTTGGAAAATTGTACCTTTCCAAGAATTTGTCCATTTCTTCATAGTTGTCCAGTAATATAATTGCTTGTAGTAGTCTCTTACAATCCTTTGCATTTCTGCAGTGTCAGTTGTGATTTCTCCTTTTTCATTTCTAATTTTATTGATTTGCATCCTCTCCCTTTTTTTCTTGATGAGTCTGGCTAATGGTTTATCAATTTTGTTTATCTTCTTAAAGAACCAGGTTTTAGTTTTATTGATCTTTGCCATTTTTTTCTTCATTTCTCTTTCATTTATTTCTGCTCTGATCTTTATGACTGCTTTCCTTCTCCTGCCTTTGGGTTTTCTTTGTTCTTCTTTCTCTAGTTGTTTTAAGTGTAGGGTTAGATTGTTTATTTGAGATTTTTCTTGTTTCTTGAAGTGAGTTTGAATGCTATAAACTTCCCGCAGCTTTTGCTGTGTCCCATAGGTTTTGGGTTGTCGTGTTTTCATTGTCATTTGTTTCTAGGTATTTTCTTATTTCTTCTCTGATTTCTTCAGTGACCTCTTGGTTATTTAGTAGAGTACAGTTTAGCTTCCATGTATTTGTCTTTTTTACAGTTTTTTTCCTGTAATTGATTTCCAATCTCATAATGTTGTGGTCAGAAAGGATGCTTGATAAGATTTCAATTTTCTTAAATTTTCCGAGCATTGATTTGTGACCCAAGATGTGATCTATCCTGGAGAATGTTCCGTGTGCACTTGAGAAGAAAGTGTATTCTGCCACTTTTGGGTAGAATGTTCTATAAATATAAATTAGATCTATCTTGTCTATTGTGTCATTTAAAGCTTGAGTTTCCTTCTGTTTGGATGATTTGTCCATTGGTGTAAGTGGGGTGTTAAGTTGCGTACCATTATTGTGTTACTGTCGATTTCTCCTTTCATGGTTGTTAGCATTTGCCTTATGTACTGAGGTGCTTCTCCTTTCATGGTTGTTAGCATTTGCCTTATGTATTGAGGTGCTCCTATGCTGGGTGCATAAACATTTATAATTGTTATATCTTCTTCTTTTATTGATCTTTTGATCATTATGTAGTGTCCCTCCTTATCTCTTGTAACACTGTTTATTTTAAAGTCTATTTTATCTGATATGAGTATTGTTACTCCAGCTTTCTTTTGATTTCCATTTGCATGGAATATCTTTTTCCATCCCTTCACTTTCAATCTATATATGTACCTAGGTCTGAAGTGGGTATCTTGTAGACAGCATATATATGGGTCTTGTTTTTGTATCCATTCAGCCAGTTTGTGTCTTTTGGTAGGGGCATTTAATCCATTTACATTCAAGGTTATTATCAATATGTATGTTCCTATTACTATTTTCTTAATTGTTTTGGGTTTATTTTTGTGGGTCTTTTTCTTCTCTTGTGTTTCCCGCTTAGAGAAGGTTCTTTAGCATTTGTTGTAAAGTTGGTTTGGTGGTGCTAAATTCTCTTAGCTTTTGCTGTTCTGAAAAGCTTTTGACTTCTCCATCGAATCTTAATTAGATCCTTGCTGGGTAGAGTAATCCTGGTTGTAGGTTTTTCTCTTTCATCACTTTAAGTATATCCTGCCACTCCCTTCTGGCCTGCAGAGTTTCCACTGAAAAATTAGCTGATAACCTTATGGGGATTCCTTTGCATGTTATTTTTTGTTTTTCTCTTGCTGCTTTTAATATTTTTTCTTTGAATTTAAGTTTTGTTAGTTTGATTAATATGTGTCTTGGTGTGTTTTTCCTAGGGTTTATCCTGTATGGGGCTCTCTGTGCTTCGTGGACTTGGGTGACTATTTCCTTTCCCATGTTTGGGAAGTTTTCCACTATAATCTCTTCAAATATTTTCGCAGACCCTTTCTCTTCTTATTGTAGGACCCCTATAATTCGAATGTTGGGGCATTTAGTGTTGTCACAGAGGTCTCTGAGATTGTCTTCAATTCTTTTCATTCTTTTTTCTTTATTCTGCTCCTGGGCAGTTATTTCCACCATTTTGTCTTCCAGCTCACTTATTCGTTCTTCTGCCTCAGTTATTCTGTTATTGATTCCTTCTAGCGCATTTTTCATTTCAGTTATTGTGTTGTTCATCTCTGCTTGTTTGTTCTTTAGTTCTTCTATATCTTTGTTAAACATTTCTTGTATTTTCTCAATCCGTGCTTCCATTCTATTTCTGAGATTCTGGATCATCTTTACTGTCATTACTCTGAATTCTTTTTCAGGTAGATTGCCTATTTCCTCTTCATTTATTTGGTCTTGTAGATTGTTACCTTGCTCCTTCATCTGTGACACATTTTTTTGCTGTCTGTTTTTGTTTTTGTTTTTTTAATTGAGTGAGATTGTGCTCCTGTTTTACTGGTTGTTTGGCCTGAGGCTTCCAAGAATGGAGTCTGTAGGCTATCGGGTAGAGCTGGGTCTTGGTGCTGAGATGAGGACCTCTGTGAGACTTCACTCCTATGAATATTCCTTTGGGCCTGAGGTTCTCTGTTAGTCCAGTGGTTTGGACTCAGAGCTCCCACTGCAGGAGCTTCTGCCCAACCCCAGGCTTGTGAACCAAGATCCCACAAGCCAGTTCACTCTGGGGTTCCACCCATCTCCTTGGGCATTAGAGTCCCCCACCAGCGGCTGGCAGGTGCCTTAGTTGTGGGAAGACGCTAACTCCGTGTCTTCCCACCCCACCGTCTTGACTCTGCCTCCACTATCGATAGGATTTTGTCTTTCTTTGCTCTTTCACTTCTTCTTTCTTTTTTACTTTTATTGTTTATACTTGGAGCATTCTGACATCCTCTCATAAGAGGACCTTTAGCAGAGATACCAAAGGAAAAAAAATCAAATAAATATCTCTTAATCTACCAGTGCAATTCAGTTCTGATATACCCACTGACAATAAATAAATAAATAAGCAAATAAATGAATAAATCAATGGCTTCGGGGTTTTAAAATTATAAACAGGACACTGTGACTAGACTGTGATCTGGAGTAGACAGTTGACAGGATGGAAGAGAGGAAGGATAAAAAATGGTAAAGGAATGAGTCTGTTAGTGCTAAAGTTTAGGTAAAAGAGAAATTCTAAGTATATCTCAATCACAGAGTTGGGGGCGGGGGCTGTTCACAAGCCTAGGGGATCAGCCAACTGAGGTCATGTCCTAGGCTAAGGCCATATCTACATACTGAAAAAGGGAAGTTAGTATGAGAGTTGTGCGAATCGTATACCTTTCCAAGAAATAGTCCATCTTTAATTAGAATATCTGGGGAATAAGGTGAGAATTGGAGGTGAAAGCTCTCAGTTATCTATGTGAGCTGAATTTTTAATATAGAGTAATTTTAAGGGTAAAGGTAATTAGATATTTTTTAGCATGACAAACTGTAATTACTAATCAGAGGCCTCTAGCATAAGATTATTATGCTAAGACGGGGTTTAGAAGCTTAGGATAAGAGCCTGGGCTGCTGGTGGTGAGCACATCCATCTTCCCATCCTGGTTACAACCCACTGGGCTTTTCTTAGGGGTGAACGGCTGTCAACTCTGGTCAGACTTTCATTTTGATTGATGTGTCTCTGCCATTCAGATTGTTAAATATTTCAAATAACATTCCCAGAATCATCTCCATACCAGCAATGTGACCCAATGACAAGAAGAGAGCCCTGGTCAAGCAGTACTGTTTGGTCCCAGCTGAATATTGCAAAGAGAAATCCTGCTGTTACAGTATTCTCTTCCCAATCAGTGGGACTTATCAGCAAGTAGGATCCTTGAGGAACTGCTTATATACCAAAATGAATAACTACATGAAGACAATATATTGTACGGTAACTATCAAGGAGACTGGCCTTGAGGAAACCAGGACTGTCCATTGGCAGTTAAGAATCCCTTGAGAAACCTAGCCCTCCTGACCCACTCACATGAGCATTCCTGTCTTACACCTGGGGAGGAGATATGGGGAAGACCTGGTCTTCTGGAACATTTCCAAGTTCAATAATGCTGAAGATATCTATAATTCAACCAAGAAAAAAAATCTCCATTTACTATTGTACTCTTTCCAGCCTTTTCTGCTCTTGCCAGTACCCAGGTAACAGTGCAGTCAGCTTTCAGCCCCGCCATTGTAGTGCAGAGACCCCTTGCCTCATGCCCTGCAAACTTTGGAACACTTTAACTTTCATGACCTCTTGTGTAAAGTGCAAGGAATGGCAGCCAGATAAATTTAGTATTAAACACACAAGGTGACAGTCATTCTGCTTGGGAGCTGAGCAGCAAGGACAAGCTAAGAACAGTAGATGTGCTCTGGAGGACATTCTCCATCCAGAGCAGAGACTGATGGCTCCAGGCAGCAGCTTGCTGAAATTTATATGAGTTTCAGGAATCCAGCTCTCAGCAGGCAGAGCAAATGGAATTATAGGAGGACGCTGAGGACAGGAAGATAGAATAGCCTATGCTTCTATATTCAGTGAAGGGTTTTGTTTTTTTTTTTTCTTTTCACAAGAGGGCAAGTTTCTTATATAGTTTTTTGGGAGCATGTTTTAGTATTTCCTTTGTGTTGAGACATGTCACTGAACCACGTACAGTATGAAAGGCATCTATTCTGATTCAGAAGGAAAAACTAACATGGATTATAAGTCTGACATTCAGGTGTTCCTTGGACACATCTCACCATATGGAGTTTTGATTTTTTTCTGTTTGTTTTTTATTTAGGAATAACTTTCATAGCATCAACCTTTTCAGATACCTGGTCCTAGATGACAGAAAACAAGCTGAGACAGTAACAAGTTCTCAAGGCAGGACAGGTATCTGCTTTGCTTCACCTCTAGAGCAGCTTGCATGTGACAACATGGCTTTGATTTTCCTTCACGTTCTTTTATCTACCCATGTAAATAACTTGAAAAGAAAATGCCATGCCCAGATCAAAAACCTGTGTCTGCTATTTACCCTCTGAGCATTTGCTTTGGTGGAAAGGGAAATCATATCACACACTACATGCATTGTGAATGAATTTTGATTGCTTGCCCCCAGACCATGAGACTTATGTGCTAACATGAAGAGTGAATAATAACTATATACTTTGCAAGTGCAGGTGAATGGGTGAAGTTTTACTATGGATAGGATTTGACCCTGGTAGTAACACCTAGAACCATAGGGTCAATTTCTCAAAATCTAAGCCAAAGCAAATTTTTAAATGACATTCCACCTCCACAGAGATTTGGTTCCTTTTTTCTCTAAATGTATATAGATTGACTGTAGAATGGTTTGCTGCTTCAGTCCATGCTGATATTTCTATAAAAATACTTCACTTGAGCCCAAGAATAGAACCAGAAGCAGGGAGAGAAGTTAGCAGTTAATTATTATTTATTGGACATTCATTCATATTCGTAAATATTTACTAACAAATATTTATTAAGCATCTGTTATACACCAAGAAAATACTATGCACCAAGGATACAGAAATGAAGAAGGCAGCTAAAGACCCTGCCCTAAACAAGCTCAAATCTAAAAACAGGAATAGAAAATAAATCAGTAAACAATTAAATGTATGATATAATGGCATGTAATGTAAGTGCTGAAAAGCAGAGGAAGAAGCTACAATGCAAGTATTCTTTAGATGCTGTTAGAGAAAGCCCCCTTGGCCTAGGTGTGTGGAAGAAGTAAACTGAACAATCAAATGATCAAATAAAGGTTAAGGGCATAGAATATGATTTATATTTTATATACAGTGTGATTTATAGAAGATAGAACAAGTTTTAAAGATATAAAAACTTAAAAAATATCGATGAGTAAAGGTGGTCAAAAGGTACAAACTTCCAATTATAGGATAAATAAGTTATGGGGCTAAAAAGTACAGTATGGTGAGTATAGTTAACAATACTGTATTGTATATTTGAATGTTGCTAAGAGAGTAGGTCTTAAAAGTTCTCATCACAAGAAAAAAATGTAACAATTTGAAGTGATGAAGGTTAACAAAACTTATTGTGGTAATCATTTTGCAGTACATATGTATATCAAATCATTATGTTGTACGCTTAAAACTAATCAGTGTTATACACCAATTATATCTCAATAAAACTGGAAAAATACAAAAAATATATATAAATATATATAAATGCATGGCATCTATATTCACAAACTTATAAACATTTTTGGCATATTTTCTTCATAACAATTCTGTGAGGTGGATAGAAGTTATTATTATCATCCTGTCCCCCTTTTACAGATAGTAAAACTGTTAGGTAATAAGAAATTCACATAGTTTGGGAGAGGCAGAGCCAGGATCATGAACAAAGACTTCCTGACCCTACATACAGTGTGTGTTCAAAGTACAATGTTTATCATCTATAACTGAAGCTAGGGATTGAGCTTTGTGGAAGAGCTCTTTTATTATAGACTGAAGACCAAAGTAGATCTATTATGGTCTGCACTGTTTATGGTCCCTGAGTGGAAGGCCTCCATGCCTTCTTCCTCCTACAGCTGATTGTAACCCAAATAGACCCATAACCCAAGAGGGAAGAGTATCCAAAGACCTGATTAAGCTATCCAGTTCCCATTTGGTAAGAATTTGAACTAAGAGGTCAATGATCTGTAGATGATGGATCTTATAGGTGAGCCAAACTCAAGTGGAAAGAGCTATTTGCACAAGGAGAGAGGAAGAAAGGAAGTTCAGTGGGAGAGAGGAAATATAAGAAGGAGGGAAGAAAAAAATGGAGTAAATTAACACTGAGAAACAGAGTCAACTGTATTTTCCCTGTAGAAGGTATAGAATTGCCAGAGATACTGCTTCAAATCCTCAACCAAAGCATACACCATTCATGGAAACTGCAGCATTGGTAGCTGGACTAAAAAGACCAATGATTTTTTCCCCAATTAATACCTCTGGGGATAAAATTCCTACACCTGAATGACTGCTGTTGACAAGGATGAGATAGGAGCTGAAGAACTGTCATCACTTGTTTACCAGTAGGAATAAAAACCATAGATCTTCTAAAAAAAAATCTCTCCTTGGCTCTCTTTTTTCAACTTCTCTACCCACCGTAAAGAGCTATAGAATTTTGGAACTGGAAGAGAACTAAGAGCTCGTCAAATCCAAGTAAGTCAAGATAATTTCATTTCATTTAGCTGCATAATATCCCTGTGAGATTAGGAGAGGCAGAGAATATGGATGGAGAATCTATGGCACCAAGAGGATTCACCCAGGTCACGGGGCTTATGTATAGCAAGGAACTCCTGGCTTTGAGTCCTCTGTCTCTTCTTCAGCAACAGTTACATGACAGGACATACTTTATTCTCTTAGAACACTCCCCAGAGACACTTTGCCAAGCTCAGAAAGATCAACAACGCTTAAGAGTTCCTATTTCAGAATAACCACAGGCCAGTGGGGTCACACAACAAAAAGATCCTGAATGAACGCAAATGAAACAAAAAGTAGGGATGGTAAAAAGCAGCTATTCTGGGGTTTAGTAGCTTACACAACAGGATGTGTTCCGGAAACTTCTAAGCTTGCTTCCTGGTCTTATCTCTGTTTATTGGGATGAATTGCCCAAGTCATAGTTTTCCCAAGTCCAATTTTCATTTGTCAGACAGAATTAACAGTACTGATCACCAGGATGCTATGAAGAATACAAATGAATGAAATAAAAAGGGCACTGAAGACATGAAGAACTATAAAATCATGGATGGAGAGAGCCAAAAAGAGGCCTTGACAGGTAATCTAGCTTTGAAATATAGAATAAGGTGTATTATACACATCTACCTTGGCAGCTATTAGAGACTTGCATACACATACGTGTATTTATATCTCTAGAACACTTTGTCAAAGGGTTGGAAAGAATGCAGAATGGAGAATTCATTGATCTGCTTCCACTGTTCCCCTCCACTCTGGGGTTCTTTGCTCAGTCCAAGATGAGAGGTTGATTGGGAGAGCAGAAGTAGCCATGAACTAGTGTAAAATTTATTTCTGGAAACTTTCCATCCATTCCCATCCTTCCCACCATCCCCATCCCACTGTTCAGCTGTCCTCCCCACTATCTTTTACCAGATTCATTAAGTGTCTTTATGCTGTGTGTGATTATCCAAGGTTACACACTACTGCCTTAAATGACAAGCATGTCCTCCCCTAAGGAACAAGTTCCATTCCCCTCTAGGGTTACAAAAGTAATAGCCATCATATAAACTTCATGCAATCTTCCACAACATTTGTGGGGCTCTGTTATTTACTAGGTGCTAGCTTCAGCTTATAGCCTTCTCATACCATGGACATTTTTTTTTTTTTTTACAGTTTTCATTTTATTTTTATTTAACCCAATATAGTCAATATATTATCATTTCACCATGTAACAATTTAAACATTATTGGGATTTTTACATTAATTTTTTGTAGTAAGTTTTTTATATTCAATGTGTGTTTTCTACTCACAAGACATCTGGATTTGGACTAGCATTATTTCAAGTGCTCAATAGCCACATGTAGTTAGTTAGTGGCTACCATACTGGGCAGGACAGTTCTAGAATATACTTTTAACAATTTTTTAAGACAAATCAGATCTGTACAAAATGCTGCAATATCATACCATGGACATTCTTAACCAGATGAAATACAGCTAGGTTCCGAAAGATGATAGTGCTAGAAACGTCAGCTACACAGCAGGCCAATAAAAGTGGGTACTTACAACCCCCAAAGACAGAGGGCAGTGATCCATGTGGAACAAGGCTGGTGTTTGCTTAAGTAGCTAAACAGAGGCAGGCTCTGACAGTGGCCTTGAACTTCCTGTTCTCTTGCCCCCCGCTGAGCCAGAGCTTTCATCAATGGACACGTGAGCATAAAGGAAGCTCAACTCCGGGCAGCCACCATTAAGTCAGAGAATAAGAGTTGCCAACCAATATTGACCAGGCTTTGAAAAAGCAAGGATCTGTGGGGGTGTAGGAAACCTTGTTCTCTCTATGCCCAAAAGACAAACAGTGCTTTTCATAAAAAGTAGAATGGGGGCTTCCCCGGTGGCGCAGTGGTTGAGAGTCTGCCTGCTGATGCAGGGGATGCGGGTTCGAGCCCTGGTCTGGGAGGATCCCACGTGCCGTGGAGCAGCTGGACCCGTGAGCCACAACTACTGAGCCTGCACGTCTGGAGCCTGTGCTCCGCAACAAGAGAGGCCGCGATAGTGAGAGGCCCGCGCACCGCAATGAGGAGTGGCCCCCACTTGCCGCAACTAGAGAAAGCCCTCACACGAAAACTAAGAGACCCAACACAGCCAAAAATAAATAAATGAATAAATAAATAAATAAATAAAGTAGCTATTAAAAAAAAAAACAAACTAATCTTTAAAAAAAAAAAAAAGTAGAATGAAGTCTAAGGCACACATGAGACCTCAGATTGAAGAATGGCGAAGTATTTACAGATTTCTCCACTGATATTCAGAAAGATGCCCCGTTTTTCTCCATTCAGTTAAAGTGGCATGTCTTCAACTCTCACAGCATTTGTTATGAATAACCCAGACTGGTTTTGTTACCATCTGAAATTCTGTAACAAGTATGTTTCAGTCTTGGCCGGCATTCTAAGGAGAACAGCAGAATTCGCATCACTGCAAAGTCCAAGGAAATCAGAATATGAACCCACCGTTGATATATTTTCCCTTGACATACACAATTTTACTGAAACTGCTGACTTGAAATTTGAAATGTAAGGATGTTTTATATGAAAATTCTACAAGGACTTATGGCTCCAGGAAAGTCCATTATACCCCTATTGCTGTAACACCTTGTCACCTACTGGTTCTGAATTCACTGTGTTCTTACAACTAGATGCCCTTTCAAAAAGGCTCAAACTGTAATCTCAAATATGAATCCATTTTTTCTTTATTATTTAAACTTTGCAATTGTTCACCAATGCCCAATATGAAAGATGCTTCATTTAGCACTGTCGCTAGCAGTATAACCATTCCTGGGTTTCTGAGACATCCTCCAAGATCTATCTATGTCTCAGTCCATGGGCAAACATATTATGGACCATGTGTAGATCTCTGTTTTCTAGGAAGATACGTGAGATGGAAATTGGCAAATTGCAATTGCACTTTAGAGTGTCTGGTGAAATTACTTTGGATCCCTGATGTATGGGAAAGCAGTCTGAATGGCTGGCCAGACCAGACATTTTGCATGCTCATGCCAGGGGAACCAAAGCAATTTGCTGACCCATTCCAAACCATTGGGCGGAAAGCTGTTTAATTAGAGAAGTCTCTAGTTCTGAAGGTTGGGTGATTTAAATATTCGGTGGAGAAAGTTATTGGTCAGTTGATAGGTCAGCCATGGTCTGAAGACTTTTTCTCTTAACATAACAATTTGTCTTCAGACTTTTTAAAACCTCCAATAGGCTCTATGCTAGCCAAATATTTCGTGGTTTTGTGAAGTTTTTTGGTATTCATGTCAAATGCAGTTCTTTAGAAACCCATTTAAAATGTTGTTTCTTTTCCATATGGCATTCTGAAAGGGAACAGGGAATTGCAAATTTAAGACTGTGACAAAAAAGAATGCTCTGTGTAACTATTTCCGTACTTTCTAAGTTTCTTAAATGAGTTTGATTTATATTGTGCCAAGACTGAATACTATGTTTATCATTAGGATTGTGATTTTTTAAAAGCCATATAGTCCCTTGGCAATTAGAATAACTGTACATACAGTATGTTGCAGGCTTTTTGTTTTTATTTTTACCATGTTTTGAAGTTTGATTAACTGACTCCACAAATGAATTCTGAAGAAGGATAAAACATCCAAGTTTCATCTCAACACATTCAAAGCATGTTTAGTGCAACTTTAAAGTCTAGGTCTCCAAGTACTGTTTGCAAAGTTGTTCTTAGTCTATCCCATTGTCTTGTTATGTATGCTGGGGACACTGCATTTTCTTAGATTTTAAAGCCCTTGGGGATATAACTTTGCCCATTTTCAATGTGACTCTATAAGACAAACCAAATGATATACCCTTCTGAGAGGCATTGGAGTCCCTTCCAAGCCCATGGCTCCCTTCAGGGTGGTTCTCCATCCATAGATTGCTGTACTTTATATCTTATAATTCCCCACCCACCCCCAAAGAATGTGGCCCAACCCAAAGGCAGTCATCTATAGACTGGGCAAGGTCCAGGAAGGGGTCCAGCTGGAGAACTCTACTCAACAAAATGGTCCAATGACTGATCCCATCATATCTGTCACTTGGAATCTGATGGAGAGATGTACAAAGTTGGAGTCTGTAGTGGGAAAAGAATTTAGGAGAAAAAAAAAAAAAGAAGATAGATGGCATAACCAAAGGGTAAAAGCCTGAAGGCAGCAAGAATAAGTAGAGAACAAGGCAGAGGGGAAACTGAACATGAACATGGCAGAATATCACTGGGGTTGTCATGCTTCACCAGAGCTGTGGATTATTAAAGACACTGCTGCATTCTGACTGGTTCCCCAGTTTTCTATCAGTTTGGCTGTGGAGTTGCTGAGACTGGTTCCTGTCTTTCTTATAACACATCTCTGTTAACAGAGATATAAGAGTTGGGTTTTTTCCAGTTTCTGACAAATGATATAGAACCTTAAGTAAATGATTTATTTACTATAAAATGAAACATCTATTTTGTGGATAGATGTTCTGACAGGTTCTATGGGGACTGCAAAGATGAAAATCCACAGTTACTGTTCTCAAGGGGCTCACTGGTTTAAAGAAGTAAGACCATAGAATGTTGATGGAGGCAGGGAAGGGCTAAAAGTGGGCATCCGGGACCAGACTATCTGCTTGCAACTAGCTGTATGATCCTGGGCCAGTTACTTAACCTCTTTTGCCTAGATTTCCTCATCTGTAAAATGGGGCAACACTGTAAAACCTACCTCATAGTATACTTGTTAGGATTATGTGAGGTAATGCCTAGAAAGAGTTCAGAATCACTAAGGTTGCCCATGCCCTTCCCAGGTATCTGAGGTCCTTGGGGAAAAGGAAGGATTTGGGTAGATTAGAGGCATCTCTGTATAAACTTATTCCTCATGGGAAGATGAGATGTTTGCCATACCAGTCAATTTAGTTGAGGAGTTACACCTAGATTCCAAGGTACATGTCCCTAGGACAGATACTCACTCAGCACCCTTGATCCTTGGCACAGAAGATCCCTCCTTTCATTGGTCACTGATGTGCCAGGGAAGGAATTTGGCTCCCCTGTCTCCCTACCCTCTCTTTGCTCCTCCCTTTGCCAGACATCTGCTACATATGCAGCTCTTGTGTCTGCTTCACCTTTCCCTGCATGATCTTGTCCTCCCCCCTCCCTTCCCTCCTTGTACTTTCTTACAGGAAAGAACCAGGGGCAATTTTCTTTACAACATATGTAACCACACAAAACATACATTTCCCTCTCAGCTCTGGAGTGTTCTGAGTTGATCAAGACCATCTGTGCTTGCATATCCAATATCCCCCAGTCTACCCCACCCCCTAAATCTAATCCTTTTTGTGTAATTTAGCAGGGTCTTTGTGCTACAAAGCCCTTAATAATTTTTAAACAAAATTACCTTAATACATAGCAATTGCTAAATGCAATACGGAAATATTTATTTTTCTTGCCAGCTATAGATTTCCGAGTCTGTAACTGCCTTGCACAACTTGCAGAACTCTGTGTGATGCAAACCATATAAGACACATTTCTTAAAAGCTACTCCTTTGGGGAGTCTAGCAACACATCACATTCAATTCTACAAGAAGTGAACATTGCAAATTATCAACAAGTTAATTACCCAGGGCAAAAACCCAAGCCCGCCCTATAATATTTAATTTCCCCTTGACCCTGTTATGGCTGACATCTGATAGGCAATACTGAGTCTTTCCTGTGGCACCTTATTTCTAATTGTTGACTTTTGCTTATCCTCACTGGGAAACACTCAGGCATAAGTTCTACTGACAGACAGAAATCCAGCTGGAAAGTAACACCATCACAGCATCCTGGAATATGTAAGATGGTCACATAACTGTAATCATGGATAAGCACTGAAGATAAAAAATAACTTTTGTAATCCTATACTTACAAAATTATTTAAGTGTTCGTGAATTTTCCAGTGGATTTGGAAATACCTAAATAGTCATTCTTTCCGGAATTCTTGAAACCCCATGAGTTTGCCATTTGCTCCAGTGAATCTAAAATTTTTTGAGTTCTGCTGGATCATTCACCAAAGCCAGATAAACTCTTTGATGTATGCAGTACACTTGGACTGATTCTGTGGCGAGTACAACAACAGGTCAGATACACATTTGGGGCCCCAAGAAGCTTACAATCTAGGAGAAGAAATAACATGCATACACGTGGTAGGCAGATTAATAGCCACTCAAAGTTGTCTACTCCCTAATCTCTGGAACCTGTGAATATGTTACCCTACATGGGAAAAGGGGCTTTGCAGATGTGACAAAGGTTACAGACATTGTGATGGGGAAGATTAAGCTGGATTATTTGGGTGGGTTCAACCTAATCACATGATTCCTTAAAATCAGAGAGGGGGATATAAATGATCAGACAGATCACTGTTGCTGGCTTTGAAGATGGAAGGGGTCATGAGCCAAGGAATGTGGGTGGCCTCTAGAAGCTGGAAGAGGCAGGGAAATGAATTCTGACCTAGAGTCTGTAGTAAGGAATACAGTCCTGCTCACACCTTGATTTTAGCCAAGTGAGAACCATGGAAGATTTCTGACCTCCAGACTTGTAAGCTAAAAAATTTTGTAAGTCACTGAATTCATAGTTATTTATTCTAGTAGCAAATGGAAGCTGATAAATACATACTTTTAATACAAGTTAAAAAGTGTCAATTGCTATAGAAGAGGTATAAAGTGAGTGGGATCTTAGATGAAGGCCAGCATGGCAAAACTGACTCTTTAACTTCTCTTTCACCCTTGTTTTTCTTGACTCCAGATTTGTATTCCTTTTGGATTTGTAATAAATAATATCCATATCAAAATAGCATCATAGTATCCCCCCCCCATCTTCAAGGGGGGCTCTACAGCACAAAGGTAAGGAGACCATGCAAACAGGGCAAGTGATTTGTACAAGATGGGAAGCTGGCGAAAGTGGCTAACCCTGAATTAAACACAGTCCACACCCAAGAGGCAGTTTCCAAAGCCGTGACTAATGTAGCTAAAAGCAAGTTTCTGGGATCACAAAGATATATTCACGATAGAATCTTAGTGATGGCAAACATCATACTATGTAAAACCTTGTTTTTATTTTAAAAATTATTTTTATAGCATTCCTGGAGTCTGACACCCACTTTAGCAAGATAAAAAAACTAGGACTAAATATTAACTCCTTTCCTGTAGTCTGCATAGTGAGTCATGAATGGAGTTGGAATTGCTGAAATGTCTCTGACTAAATGGAAAAGATAAACAAAACAAAAAAAGAGGTTAAAAAAAAAAGAATCTGAGTGAGAGTCAATAGAAATAATACCTTAAATTTTTTTCATGCATATTTATATATGATCACACTTAATAGTTACAATAATGCTGTGAAGGCCTTATTATCGTTGCTTTACCAGTGAGGAAACCGAAGTCCTAGAGGTTCAGTGACTTGTTACTAAGTAACAGTGCCCAGACCTAAACCAAGGAGTAACTAGAAAACTCTACCTCTTTTTCGCTAGTACCATCTAAGGGAAAGATACTAGCCTGTAGGCCCCTGGAGGGCAGGGACTGTGGATGTAACAGCACTTAATAGAATGCCAGCACTCAGGAGGGCCTCCACAGTGACTGTGAAATAAAGGAGTGAGTCTGGCGAATGGCAGTCCTCTCTCTGTGCTCCATTACTAGGCAGCTCTCAACTAAAACACAAGACAGCACACATTCTCACAAACTCCTCAAGTGATTCTAGGTAGAGGTTTTAAACCTTTGGGACAAATTGAAATCACCTGTGGAGCTTTTAAAAATTCAGATATCTTGGCACCTCGTCTTGCTGTTGTCGGACCTAAATAAGACCCTCTTTGGGCTAGGTCTTACTATGAATCCCATTGAAACACAGGTTTCAGGACATCACAGAGCAGAAACCAAATGGTTTGCTCTTTCTTCTTTTTTCCTATTAAACAAGATATTAAGTAATAAACAAATGATATCCCAAACTATCCAGCCTCTTGACATGAGGGAATACAGTCCCGTACTGTAAGCAGAGCTGGTTTTCCTAGTAACAGGGTATTCCCAGAGGAGTTTTGCACAGAGCTGACGATCAAACTGTTGGTGGAGAGAAAACAGCAGGCAACTGAACAACTGTTCTTGTGTTGAAGAGGTCTATACGCTTGTACGTAGAGACAGAAATTGAAGGTTCATGAGAATATTGTACCATAACCTTCTTACCTCTTTCCTTACTCTAAGGGCCTTGCTCTTCTTTATTATCTAATGGAAACCTAACATAATGAGAACTCATATCTAAATAGAGCTGGAGTTTGAATGGGAACTCTGCAAATGTTACATGCTCTCCCTCACCATAACACGTAGTTTATTTTCAGCAGAAGGGGCCGAGAGATTTGGGTGAGTTAAGAATGATGGAGCTTCCCTGGTGGCGCAGTGGTTGAGAGTCTGCCTGCCAATGCAGGGGACACGGGTTCGAGCCCTGGTCTGGGAAGATCCCATATGCCGCGGAGCAACTGGGCCCGTGAGCCGCAACTACTGAGCCTGCGCGTCTGGAGCCTGTGCTCCGCAACAAGAGAGGCCGCGATAGTGAGAGGCCCGCGCACCGCGATGAAGAGTGGCCCCCGCTTGCCGCAACTAGAGAGAGCCCTCGCACAGAAACGAAGACCCAACACAGCCCAAAAAAAAAAAAAAAAAAAAAATATATATATATATAAATAAAAATAAATTAATTTAAAAAAAAAGAACGATGGTCACAGTTTACTAAACCCATCTGTTTTCTTAAAAGGCAAAATTGTTAACTGATGGCGTGCAGGGTTCTCTAAGTCCATCTCAGGGGGATGGACCAGACACACAGAGGTCCGTAGGTTATTTGAATGCACACTAGAATGGATAACCAATGTTCTGTAATCAAAATTCCCATGTAGGTTGAACCGTGGCCAACCTTTCGTTGATCTATCATAGAATGGGTGTGAGTCTTGAATGCACAACACCCTTCATTGGCTTAATAAAGCCATTCTTCTCAGTTCTCCTAAATAAAAAGAGAGGGACTAGTGAGATCTAGCAAGGGTAATATTATATAAACAAAAAACAAAAACAAAAAACAAAAAAGAAACTTTTGAAATTGTAGCTAAAAAGAACTGGAGTAATAGCAAATTATTTTAAACAATCTAGTGGTAGTATTTTCTCAAAAGGAGAAAAACAAATGTTCAAGTAGCCTTTTGCAAGACAGTCCCAACAGTGAGGTCAGTCGAGCAAAGTGGTATTTTTCCTTGGAATTCATTGAGGTATTCAGGTCATAATTGGCTGTGGCATTTGGGAAAATTTGGGGGAAGAAACTTGGCTCTTGGAAAAGAGGGAAAAATTATCTCAATGCCCCAGAAGCTCTCTTTCAAACTCCAGATTTGCAGTGGGACATTGAGAGTTAGAATTTCTAGTAAAGAACAAAATATATTGAAACCACAGATTTCAAACAAGGAGGAAGATCAAGGAGATGGTTAAAAAAAAAAAGAAAGGAAAACTCTGGAACAAATGGTCATAGATAGCTGAATTGTGAAATAATCTAACTGAATCATAGGAAAGAATGACGTCGTGTCTAAATGTTAGGTTGGGGGTGGGTGTCTTGTGCTTATGATGTGATTACACATTTGTTGAACACAGGTGCACAGCAAGGATGCCACTCTCATTAAAAAGTTTCATTTATTAAGTTTAACATGATAATTCTTTATCATATTACCTCTTGGGACTCTGTCTTACCTATTTTTATGTACTTTCCTTGAAAAGATTGAGGATTATTAATCCCTATAATCCATCACTTAGTCATATATCTCAGAAGTACCCACTATGTGGCTGGCACTCTGCCAAGGAATATGAGAACCACAAAAGAAGTAAAACAGTATGTCTACTCAAGTGAAACTTAAAATCTAATTGTAGAAATAGAACTTAAGTACACGCAGACATTAAGTAACAACTGTCCATCTGATGCCAGTTGAAAACAAAATTTGATATCTAGATGGGAGGGAGCAATGAGGGCTGGGGTATTTGGGGGTAGACCTCAGAGGGAGGTTGAACTTGATCTACACCTTAATGAATGGAATGGAGGCGGGAGGCATTAAGTAAGAGAGTGTGAAATGAGCTCACAGGCAGTAAAAAGCTCAGAGGGTACAAGGAAATGAGTATATCTGCTTGGTCATTGGGCTTGAAGCATATATATTTAAGACTGGGCTATAAGTCATGGAAAAAGACTGTGGTACAGTGGAAAGAACCCAGGTCTTGAGACTGAATTCTGATTTTGCCACTATAACCTCAGCTTCCTTCTAAAATGTGCTGAAAAAAGCAGCAAGTTTAGATTTACTTATTCGAAAATGGCTCCTGACTTATCTCTCCTTGAATATTGCTTCCCAGCCTCTGTGCTTCTCTAAACTGCTTCCACGTCTGGCCTAGGACCATTTTCCATCTCCCTAATGCAGGTCATTGGCATTAGGGACTACAGACACCCTGCAGTCTGCAGAACTGTAGAACGCCCTCCACTAGAAAGGATGTTACTGCTTCTCACCTGGACAGGGTCACGTTGAATGAGATGCAGTACTGCCCTGACCCTTTCTTTTTTCCACGGTGCCATCAGACAAGGCTGTACCAACACAACAGGCTTAAGGCAGTGATCCTCAGACAGATAATTCTAATGTGGAGTTTCTAAAATACTGATATTCAGACCACTGAATCCAAACCTCTGCAAGGTGGAACCCAAACCTTAGCATTTTTTAAAGCTCCCAGGTGATTCCAACGTGAAGCCAGCGATGAGAACTACAGCTCTAAAGCAATCATCTGGAAGATTCTGCTAAACAGGATTGACTGTCACACTTCAGGTTCCACAAAATGACCTGGAGGGAGAAAGACTTGCTGCTAGACATTCCACAACCCAGTTCAGGTGAGGCATGGGCCCTTCAAGCAACTTCTCTTTAGGTACTGTCCATCAGCATGGGTTTCAGACAAACCTGTTTCCTCCTCTGATTGGACCAGTGAGTAACTGTTGAGCCATGTTAGCATGGCGCCCCTAAATAAATTATTTTCAGAGATTGTACCGTCTAAGCCCATGAAAGGAGTAGAAATATATTCATAATTGACTCATAAACTTCTCACTAATGAGTCAACATTTTACACAATTATTCAAAGGTGTGTTCGTTTCTTCCCTTCCTTATATCTCTCTTGACCCATGCCTTTTTCAATTTGTGGACACTTTTGGCCCACTCAGAGGAAAGGAAAAAACTCAGTGTTGCACTGTATCCATTTAATGGTACTCTTTTAGCCATACATAGAGTAGCTAAGTGTGAGAATTATACCTCAAAAGAATTATGTGCTCAAACATTTTTGTTTTTCTGTGAGGGTTGAGAAAGTATGGTTAAATTCTTCTAGATAATATCTGAATAAGCTTTGACTGAATTTCTTAGTCTTTCTGAGCTTCAGTATTCTCATCTAGAAAAAGATAATATTAGCATCAAATGGCAGGATCGTTAGGATACTATACCTCACTTTTGTAATACCATATATGAAGCACAGAGGGTTCAATATGGGAGTGTTTGAAAGTTGATCATTATTAATCCAATTTGAGAAAATAGGTCATCTTCTCTTTTTAAGCAGGGGGAAAAACGTAGGAAAAAAAAGGAAGAAGGAGGGATTGAAAGAGGGGAGAAATAAAATTTGTATTATTTGAATGCTTACTATGTGCCAAACCCTATGTTAAGCTCTTTGTAAATATAATCTCATTAATATCTACCCATGTAACAGGTATTGATATGCTCATTTTTGTAGGTAAGAAAATTGAGACCTAGGGAGTTTAACAGAGAGAGGAAGTGACTAAGCCAGGATTAGAAGACAGATTTTAGGCAACATTTATTTGTGAACTGCTCTTGGGCTACCTCCTCCCCCCGACCCCCATTATATGCCTATGGTGTCCACAAAGGTTTCTGACTCTTGCAGGTGACTTTAGGAGGCTGAGGGCCTTGAGAGATGATCATAATACCTGTCTGTATGCACGTATGTTTGTGTGTGTGTATGTGTGTATATGTATGTATATATGTATTGTTCAGGTGGAAAGAGGAATTCAGATTGAGTTCACCCTATTCTTTCATAGTATATTGTCCCCATTGGTTCATGCAAGACCCATCTCATTTCTCACTTTATTTTTTAAATCCCCCTTTATCACAATTTCCCACTTCTATTACTCTTGCCCTTCCATGGGCTCCCATCCTAATGTGTTTTTAATTAATTCTACTTGCATTCTTAGAATAGCTATTTTGACTGGTGTGTGTGTGTCTGTGTGTGTCTGTGTGTGTGAAAGAGAGAGAGAGATAGAAAGGGAAATGCATTGATGCGCGGTATGGTGAATATCTTATGTTTCCAAATTTTTCACTCAATACTCAATATTAATTTTTTAAAAAATCTACTCATGTGTACTTAAGTATTTCTTCTCTTGTTGTAAATATTCCACAATGTGCTCTAAATCACAACCTCTAGAGGCAGACACCAAGTTTGGCTGCAATACCTCAATGCCACAAACAACACCATTCCTCTGTAGACTTGTGTGAGACATTTTCTGGGGTATATACCTCGATGTGGAATTTCTGGGCCATATGGTAAAGCTATACTTTTTAAAACTGAGTTCTGCTTACTAGAATGGGCTATAGGCAATCTACTGGTACGGGAAGGTTCCTATTATAATCCCACACAGCCTCCAGTGCTTGGTACTATCTGAAGAACATGTTATTTTAAAATAGCATTCGCCTCTATTAACATTAAGCCCTAAAATAAAGAGAGAGATGGTCCAAAGAAGGACATTTTATAAATAAAATCCAGTTCTTAAAACAGCCTGGTTTGATCCCTTCACTATGAGAGATTGAAAACAGTACAGAGACGTGGTTTATGTCTCCACTAGAGAGGACATTGCATGCCCTCCATTTGGAAGGACAGTCAGTGCTTTAATTTAATGGGAAGACTTGAAGCTTTCTTTCGTAACCATTGTGGACTGCAAAAATATTTTTTTACGTGAGGGGATGAGATGAGCACTAGTGCCTTGGGCCCCTAGTCAGCCTGCCAAGGACAAAATGAGGACACCAGAGTTTCACCTCGTGGACCTGACAAGACTGCAAGCCTGTGGTGGCAACGAAGACACAGACAGTCCATGACCTCACGGAACTTACAGGACAGTGGGGAAGACAGAAGCAAACAATAATGACAAGAGATACTTGTGAGTCTGAGATTTAGGTACTCTCACTGAAGTGGACCTTTGCATCATCTTGGATGTCAAAGCCTGGTTCCATGGGATCTGTAGTCATGGGTTCTTATCAGCCAATTTAGAAGTCTTTCCCAACTCCCCTGACTGCAAGAAAGATGAAGTCCCTTGCTTGTGTCAGCTACTTTCCAACTCACAGTATATCCAGGTTGTCTCTCTTTTAATTTAAGCAACAGTCTCTTAATTTGAATTTGTCTGGCATGTCCAGATCCATCTTTTTGGCCAGGAAATTATTCAAAGATTAATGGTCCTGAGAGAAACAATATTCTTCGCGCTAGATTTCGCAGGAGCTGTTCAATCTTTCTTAATTCGGCAGTGAGAATGATGAGCTGAAACAAAAGTAACCTTGACAGGAGTTGTCCTCATCTGTTACTTTTCCTATATCTCAAGAGGATTTGGTGGGGTCTTGAACTTTCCCCTTGAGCTAAATAGTTGGAAAGTACTTTGGCTCCTGGCAACTTACCCAGTAGTCTGATAAATGTGAAGGAGCTACCTTAGTTCTGGTTTGTGGGAAACAGCAGAATTTTCTATGGTAATTTTGTACACTGTTACAAAAGAGAAATCTTTTCTTTCCTATGTGTGGGCTCTGCAGACAGGAAGGATTGTGAAGGAAAAATTATATGGTAACAACAAATCTGATTGACTCCTGGGATTTTAAGTATGACAAGCAGTGCTTTTCTCTCCACATTAGCAATTTCATGGTGTTTAGAAGTAACTGCTAGGTTTTCCTTTAAGTCTACTAGAAAATATTGGTGTGTGACTTATTGTTGATATGACATATGGAATAAATTTTAGCAAAAGGGCTGCTGACTCCCTACATGATATGTGGGTTATTATCTGTGTTGAATAAAAAAATACAGTGCTTCTTATTTTACTTTGTGGAATTGAAAGTTTATAACAAAGGATGTATTGAGATTAAGGGAACTCTAGCATTCTCTTCTTACAGCCATTTTAATGGCTAATATAATCATGCCAATAATGAAGTTGAGAGGATCTGGTAATGACACCATTAATTGGACACTTAACTTCATTTTAGGCACTGCATCAATTGCTCATTTGTTTTTACATTTAACAAATATTTACTGAGTACTTAATATATGATGGGAGCTCTGCTAAATACAGAAGCTATAATGGCAAGACTGAGACAGTCCCTAACCAATGGGGAAGACAGAACCCAAACAGAAAAGAATCAGATAATCATAGGAAAATGTTTTGAATTTTATAATAAAGAAACAGGGCACTATGAGAGAACAGAAGGAGAATTAGACTAAGGGACATGTAGACAGAGGAAAAGTATGTTTAAACTGAGACCTGAAGGATGAATGGGAGTTATGCAGGAAAAGAGAGAGAAGAGGAGTGATTTATAGGCAATGGGAACAACCTTTGGGAAGATTACAGCCATGTGAAAGATTATAATATATTCAAGGAACTAAAATGAGTCCTGGTTTCCTTGAGCTGGTGTGCGCAATGAGAGGAGGTTGGAGGCCATGGCCATATTATAATAGTCTTTTAAAAGTACATTTGGGGACTTTAGAATTTATCCCAAACCACATAGGAAGCTATATCCTCATTTAACAGGTATGAAAATTGGATTGGAGAGGTTAACTATGTTCCTAAAACTCCAGCAAGTAATTGGTCAAGCCAGGTTTTTAAACAAGTACTGCCTACCTCCAAAATCTATGACTTTTACCTGTTAATTTAGGTCCTCTCTTCTTTTTTTAAAAAAAATATTTATTTATTTATTTATTATTTATTTATTTAGTTAGTTTGCTTGGGGTCTTAGTTGCGGCACACAGGATCCTTGTCGTGGCATGTGGCCTCTTAGTTGTGGCATGCATACGGGATCTAGTTCCCCGACCAGGTATCGAACCCAGGCCCCCTGTATTGGGAGTGCGGAGTCTTACCCACTGGACCACCAGGGAAGTCCCTAGGGACTCTTTTCTAATCTGCATAAAACTTAGCCACTGGTTGGCTTTTCCTGACCAAGTGTTATATTCAGAGAAACTCTGATCCAATGCTCAGACATTATTTTTTAAAGATTAAGTATACATTACTGTCACTCAAGAAAACTCCAGGTGGGAGGAGTTTCTAATTATACATCAAGGTAAAGATTTATATCCCTTTTTCTACGTCTTTTGGTCTCAGTAACCCCCATGCTTGTACGTTTTCCCCTAAGTGTCTCCTCTTCTCACGTTCTAAATACAAATGCTATAAGATTTGTCCATAGAAGCACTCACACTTCTTCATGTCCTCACCCTTACTGTAACCTTCATCTTTTTTTTTTTCTGCTAGTAACTCTCTGTCCATTCCAATGTGAATTCAGCCATGATTTACAGATACTCCAGTTCTTTCCTCTCTCTTTCCTCCAACTGGCAGAGGCAATTAAATTAGATGGTACTTTCCATGACCATTCACTGTTGGAGGACATAACCACTAAAATAATCTTGGCTGGGAAGAATGCAGATATATTTTAAACCTTATAGCCTCATGAATCAGGTATATGCACAGGGTGTAATTGAGAGCCCAGTGTCCTGGAAAAAGGGCTGCTTCTCTGCAAAAACAAAGCACCAATTCTCTATGTATCCTGGGGTGGGAATCATCCTGGGGATCTGGCCAGCCATTAAGTTAAACCTATTGGAGTGGGTAAAATATAGCTTGCAATATGCAGCTCTGGGAAAAACAAGCCATTTCCCTAGTGCCACTGCCCCAGAGAGAAATTGCAAACCATTCTTACTTTCAATAAATTAGAAAAAGGCTTCCTCTGAGATGCCTCAGCAGAGAAGCTTCACTTTGCCAAACATATCTCCACCAATTTCCCAGAGAAAAATTCCTTATGCCATTATTTACTGTCCCATCTACACCTACTGATAAGAGCAATAATTGAGTCATTTAAGGGGATGTGACTGCTTGTGGGAAAATGGCAGCATCAAATAAACAGAATAGTGGAAGCATAACTAATGGCAGAAACAGTAGGAAACTCTAATCAAAATCTTACTAAGGAGATAAATTAGAGTACACACACATAACAGTTTTTGGACCAGAAAAACTTTAAAATTAATTAGATAAATTGAAAATAAGTTGGCTATCACTAAGAAATAGCTTGTATAGTTTTAAACATATATTACAAAATACTAAGAAAGGAAAATCATAGGCAAAAACATAAGAAGAAAAATAAATAGATGTGGTAAAAGTGATAATCAAAGAAATATTAGAATGTAAACTCCATGAGGACAGGAATCTTGTACTTCTTTAGCACTGCCAATACTTAAAGTGGTGCCAAACCCACAGTTGGTGTTCAGTGAATGAATGAAGGAATAAATGAATTAAAGAAAATTTACCTAAGTTGAAGATTTAAAAGATACACTACTAGATGAGGTAGACCTGTTTTTCTCTGCTCCTCTCTGGCAAGTACAGCTATAAACCCTGGAAATGGTATAAGGTACAAAGAAAGAACTCTGAAAAATGGGGAGAAGAAGAAGAGCTAGTTTGGGAGCCCAGGACTGGAGGAATGACACAGTGATAGCCCTACCCAACAGAGGCCCGATGTTTCCTGATCCCCAACCTAACAAAAGAAGGCAGCTGAGGTAGGCTCATCACTTCCCTGGGCTGAACAGGACTCCCTCTGACAACATCAAGTGAGACAGACTCCTTAGGTAAGGGGAATGGATTGGGAGCCATACCAAAAACAGGGAGCCTGGGGAAGCATTCTCCTTCCCTGCAGAGGCTGATACTCCTGTCTTGCAGTAGACATGAAGTGGAAGCGGCAAAGGAGACTCAGCCTTGTCTGGGAAGCTCACTTCCCAGAGGCCTGAGAATCTCCCATCCCCGGCCAGAGATACTGGGACAACCGGGAGGTATCAGCCCTCATCCACTGAGAAAAACTCAGCACACTCATCTTGTGGTAACCCTTCTCCACCTTCAGGCAACACTGGGAGGAACAACACATGCCCCAGCATCACCAGGTCAACGAACTAGACCAAAATAATACCACATAGGCTCTAAATATGAAACTACCATGGGAATCACAGTCTACAAAGTACACCAAACCTCATGCGATAAATCTAAACAGGGTACTGCTCCCAGAAATAAAAGATTTAATTAAAATGCAGTGTCCTCTAATATAATAGACAAGAAACATCAAGAATATAATAGAAAACCATCCACCATACCAAGAACAAAGACAATTGCAACTTGAATGAGAAAAGACAATCAACTGAAATTTAAAAAAAGATGAATCTGATGTTGGAATTATCTGACAACAACTATAAAGAAATTTCATAAAAATACTCTAACAATCTATTACAAATTCTCTTAAAATAAAATTTAAAAATAGTAAATATTAGCAAAGAAATAGAAGTTATAAAAAATAAACAAAATGGAAATTATAGAGCTGAAAAATGCCATAACAAAAATAGAAACTTACTGAATGGGCTCAATAGTAGAGTGGAGATGGCAAAAGATAGACTAGATGAACCTGAGGACAAAAACAGTAGGCTTGTTATTTACCTAAGCTGAACAACACAGAGAAAACAGACCAAAAGAAACTAACAGAATCTCGGGGACCTGAGAGACAATAAGAAAAATCAACATTCATATCACTGGTATTCCAGAAGAAGAGGAAAACGAAAGTGGGACTGAAAAGGTATTTGAGTAAATAATGCCTGAAAATTTTCCAAATTTGATGAAAGACTCAGACCTACAGTTCCAAGAAGCTGAGCAAATCCCCTAAAAGTATAAACTATGATCCACACCAAGACATTTCATAAACTTTTGAAAACTAATGATAAAGAAAAAAAATCTTAGAAGCAACCAGACAGAAACTACACATTATCTGTAGGGGAACCTCAATTCAAATAACAGTGGGTTTCTCATTGGAAATCAGGAGGCCATTAGGGTGTGACACAATATTTTTCATGTGCTAAAAGAAAAAAAAGGATCAGTTGCGAATTCTATATCTTTAGAAATCATTATTCAGGAATTAAGGGAAAAACATTCTCAAGGGAAAGAAAAGTAAAAGAATTTGTTACTAGCAAACCTCCTGTTAAAAATTAGCTACAAGAAGTTCTTCAAACAGAAGAGAAATGATCAATAGAAAGAAAAAAGAGAAAAAAAGAAAAAAGAGAGAGAGAATAAGAAGGAACTTTTCAGTCAGCATAATTCCTTGAAGAGTCATCTAAGTTGCTGTTTACATTAATTGCCCATTTCTTTTTAATTGCTGAGTAGTATTTTGTGGTATGTATATACTATAGTTTGTTTAATCATTTGCCTGTGAAATGAGGACAGATTAGTGATTACCAGGAGTCAGGGTTGGGGAGGGGAGTTGGTGCAAGAGGGAGGAAGGTGTGGTTATAAAAAGACAAGAGGAAGAATTCTTGTGGTGTTGGAACTGTTCAGTATCTTGACTGAGGTGTTGGATACGTGAACCAACATCTAATTTAACTGAATAGAACTTAATACACACAAACACATATACACACACTCATGAGTAGGAGAAAAACTGAGAAAGCTGAATAAAATTGGTGCATTATATCAATGTCAATGTCGTAACATTATACTACAGTTTTGCAAAATGCAAAATTGGGGAAAACTTGGCAAAGTGTGTGCTGCATCTCTCCATATAGTCATTTACAACTGCACATAAATCTACAATTACATCAATTAAAATCTCAATTAAACAAAATGGTAAACTACTGCAGTAGCCATCCTCCAAGGTGGCTCCTGTTGAGTCTGCCCCTGGTATTCACCCACTGTGGAGGTCATAAAAAACACTATGGCTTCTACCTTACTTTTCTCTGGATCATGCACTTCCGGGAGGCCACTCACTGAGCATCAGATTTTCCATCTACTACAATGGAAAATAATAAAAGAGAGAGAGCTATAGATGCGTTAACAAGAAAAAAGTACAGTTATAAAGACTCATATCCTTCCCCAAGATATCCTTCATTATCAGACTTCACAAGGTTTCAAAAATTACATGCCCTTTCTTTCCACGTATTCTGGCTGGAGCAATTACCTGAGAAAGCACCCTCACTAAGAACATTATGTGCTAACTCTCTAGACATAACAAGTGTTTATAGAAGACAATCGTGAGCAATGAATCATGGTAGTCATTCTGAAATCTGAGTAAATGGTTTTAATGTAGTCAAAAATTATAATATAGGTAGTAAGCATGAATTGATGCCATAAGACAGACATTCTGTGCAGGGAAAAATACATTAGCAAGGAAGCAAAATACTTCTTCAGCAAACTCAGGACTCGGAAGACAGGTGAAGAATTTATTTGGAAAGTATAACCATCCTAAGGGTCTGATTTCTATGAGGATGATGAGCAGGATTGGCCAAACAAATACAGTGAGTGGGGATCATAACATTATCTAATTTTGATACACTCTGTAGAGATAACTACTGTAAATAAGCTATTAAAGATAAAAAAGCAATCACTAGTAAATCACTAGTCATATTTCCCAATTCAGAGGGAGAGAAAAAGAAAACAAGAAGGTATTTGCTTTAGATTTCACAGCAAGGCACAGATAAGTCTCTATAATAGGTCCATCTGGCTCCAAAACCCATGTATTTTTACACTATTATTTGGCCTCTATCGATGGTCCTAACAGGTCTATACTGAGGACATCCCACGTTAACAAGCAACTATCTTACATTTTCACCATTTCCAAGATCAGAAAACAAAGCAAATGTTGTTAACAACTTACCCTTGTAGCTTCAATTGGCACTGCAAAATATTAGGAGTGTGCAGCAACAAGAATAAAGGAAAAAGAAAGAAATGGTAATTACGTTTCATGGCAATAGTCACTGACAAACAGAAAAATCCATTAGATATGAGAAAAGGACATCTGACTTATTCAATGACCACCCAGGAGACCAAGAAGGAGGAGACTCAGGGAACTTGCAATGTTCAGGAATTCTCCAGATCTTGGGCCCTTTGATATTTGCTATACATATACTTCACACCATCTTTATTTATGTTGCTAATAAAATAATATGGCAGTTCTAAAGAAACGATCTATTTCTCAGAACACAATATTCAAATGGTATTTCTCGCAGTGGTTAGTAAGGAACTCTGCCACAAATGAACCTAGAAATCTGAGAGCACATTGGATGAGTAAATTAGATTTTTAAAAAATTTTAAGGGAAAATTATCTTCTTTAATTCAAACTTCATTTTAGGAAAAATTGTATCCCTCTTTCAGAGGAATAGTACCTGTTTTAGGATATTTCTAAATGTTCTGTGACAGCAGTATCCTTTTCCCTCAGACAGTGCAGTATTTGTCCTTTCCGCTAACAATGCCAAATGATGTGAACGAGGTTTCATGAAACAGACAGAATTTGAACCTGGAACATTTGAATCAAGAAGCACAAATAGAAATGGAATACCAAAAAAAAAAAAAAAAAAAAAGCACCTAAAAAAAAAAAAAAAAAAAAGAAGCACAATTGCTTGATATTACAACAGAAACTATAGGTATATGAGACCACAAGGTGTGTGGCTTTCACCTTGAAGTTTCTGAAAGAAATGTCTCACGCTGAGATTTGGACCTTTCCATTTCAAAGCAGTCAGAACATTTTTTTAAATGATAAGTTTTGAGCACAAATACCAAAAGATTGAAAAAGCTATAGGCACTGGATAACAGGAAAAGATGAAAGACCCAATTCAAATGGCTGGCCCAAATAATGACTAAGGAGAAATAATAACCATCTGCAAATATTTGAGAGAATTATGGAACAAAAAGGGGAGAGGAATTTCTTTGAGCTATGCAAAGGGGTATAACTAAGAGAAACAGAACTAAATTGAGCAAAGAAAAATGTAGGCAGAGCATAAGGGAGAAAATGACCATGTAATGGGATCTGTCAGTCTGTGGAAGAGTCATTCACAGGAAGTGGTGGAAACCCCATCACTTGAATCATTTTCAGCTCAGTGGAAAAACTGCTCTATTAAAGAGGACTATCCAACCCTGGAAGAGGAGGGATTTGATGAGCAATGTGTCTTTTCCATCTTTAATTTCTATAGTTTTGGAAAAGAAAGAAAGAAGAGGAAAACTAAAAAAAGGGAGCAACCTGGTAGAATATCCTGGAGAAAAAAAATTTTTTAATCTAGAAACCACAGAACAGCAATGATGAGCAAAAGAACACATGAGAGAGAAAACCCACTAAAATGCACCAGTATCAATAAACAGGAAAAAATTTAAAGCAAGGCTGAAGAGTGAATGACTTCAAAGAGAGGTTGGGTATTTATTTAATGACTTTTGTTTTCTATGCACAATAGAATACCAGATTCGTCTCAATATTCCTCTTAAGCAACTGAAGGACTGTCATGATTATCCCTGAGTTAGACTAACACAGTTGTGTTTCTCTAAAACTCCAGCAAACTTAGATACTTCAGAATAATCTGGGTGATCCAATTAATCATCTATGGTGGGTGGACCCCCAAAATACTGGTTAGGCAAAGAGCCAGGCTGATCATAATTAAATAATAAATAACTAAATCAATAAATACCATATAAATTCTATAAACACATACTGATCATTGAGTATAGGTAAAGTAATATGTCAGATAATTTCAGGAATACAAAGGTACATAAAACATGACCATTTTTCTCCTTGAGCTTTGAGCCTATTGGGAAAGACAGACAGATTGGGAAACTTCATATGTCTTTGGGTCACTGAGCACCAAGACTCCTTGGGCAGGTTCCTTCTTCTTACTCCTGCTAGACGCCTCAGGGACTCAGTCTGCTTTTCCCTCCTCCTAGTAGCTTTTTCCACCCACTCTATCCCTTCTCCACAAACCCAGCTTCCCCATTTCTCACTGCCATGAAGAAAAGGAGTCAATCCCTTCTTACTGTTCATAGTTAATCAGTACTAGGGTATCAACAGGAACCCATAACAACAACCAGTATTTATTGTGCACTTATTCTATGCCAGGAACTGTGTTGAGTCCTTAAAATACACTACTTATTTTAACTTATGTCAAAATCCTATGAGTTGAGTAATTATCCATATCACATAGATTATTAAATTAAGGCTAAAGGATGTTTATAATTTGTCCAAGATGAAACAGGGAGGAAGCAATAGAGCTATGATATGAGCACATGTTGCTAGGGACTGAGTTGTGTGCCTCCAAATCCATATGCTGAAAGCCTTAATCTCCAATGTGACTCTGTTTGGAGATAGGGCCTTTAGGGAGATAATTAAGGTTAAATGAGGTCATAAGGTTGGGGGCTAATCTGATAGGATTTGTGTCCTTGTAAAAAAGAAAAAGACACCAGAGATGTCTCTCTTCCTTCAGGCAGAGAGGAAAGGCCAGGTAAGGACAAATGAGGAGGGGGCCATCTACAAGCCAGGAACACAAGCCTCACCAGAAACCAACCCTGATGGCATCTTGATCTTGGATTTCCAGCCTCCAAAACTAAAAAAAAAAAGTAAATTTCTGTGTCTAAGCCACCCAGCCTGCAGTATTTTGTTATGGCAGCCTGAGCTGACTAATAGATGCTTTCTCACTCCACAGCCTTTTCTTTAAACTACTCCTCTATTCTATGAATTTTTATTCACTAAGTCTCTGCAGACATGTTGTTCTTTAGGAAAGCGAAAGTCAAAGGATAAGAATATTAATTTAAAGATTAGTTTCCACTCAAACATCTTTTTCTATTTAGTAATTACATTAATCCTTTGCCCATTCTAAGAAACTATCTTATCAGTTTATGGATGATTATCCAATCTTACAAGAAAAAGGTGCTGAGGAATCACAAGTAATGCTATTGACAAATAACGACTTGGAAGAGTTAGTCCAGTTTAAAGTTGATGAAAATAAAGGCAAGAATGATGCCAGAATACTCTAAAAGAAAATGGTTTTGAATAACAAATTGTAAAAGACCACTGGGAAAAATTAATGAAGCTTCCACATTTCTTTGCAAAAATGACACTTAATGTCTGTAAATGTCAAAGGTGGAATGACGGATGCCATAACATTATATCAAATGGTTTTGCCTGATTTCCCCACCACAAAAGGGAGAACTTGATTTACATTTTATTTCTTCCTAATATTAGCATAGGCTGAAGTATATTTAATAACTTAATTATATTACTTGGTTTAATAAATATACTTCTATAATTTTTAGTTTTATTTTTCAATATAAATTTCAACAAGTCTTTCATTCATTGTTAAATGTGAAATTTTGGTCCCTACTGAAGTAAATTCACTTTAAGTAGCCTTTAAACAGAACTAAGTTATAAAATTTATAAAACTAACAAAAGTTATTTCATTTATTGTTCTCCATTTACTTCTTAGATAATAAATGAAAGCTTCTTTAGTATGTTGCCTCTACTTTTATTTCTAAGCAGCAGAGTTAACAGTCAATCTCCTTGTCTCCTCTTCTGGTTTCTGTCACTACCATAATGATAACAGCCGACAAAAAGATAATTGAATTCAGAACTTAAACTCAAGACATTAATTCTACAACATTTTATTCTGGTTGACTCCTTTGATGAAAATACAGCTACAAAGTCATGCTCTATGTTCTCCAGTGGGACAGTTATTCAGGATAAAGATGAGTCCAACAGGTAGAGAGGAAACAGCCTCAAGAACAAAATAGAATGTTTTTTGGGAGTAGTCAGTCATCATTACTAGAAAGCATCTAATACGTGTACATTTATGGAACAAATATATATTCATGATGACAAATAGCAGAATGAAAAGCAATGTCCTAGGAAAATTCTGCTTTGGCAAGGTTTCCAGATCAATTTAGTATCATGAGTTCTTGAAATATCACCTAAGACTCCTCAAGCCTACCTTTTCTGGGAAGGTAACGTCTTTCAACCAGCAGTCTGAAGCAAGACATCCAACAGCCTGAAATATCCTTTCCATTTTTGAAAGCTTCAAACCTCTCCACACTAAGGGATTTAAGACTATGTCTGATATATTCAATCATGTCCCCTGTATTTTTTCCTGGCAGTATGTTGAAAGGGTGATTTGAACATTCAGATTCATGTGGCATTTAGAGTAAAGGCAGTCAGTTTGTCGTCAGAGAGGTGTGATTTGGCTGCCATCTGGCTGAAGTAATGAGTTCCTTCCTGTTTAGTGACAAGGCAAAAGAAAAAAAGTGGAGAGGACCAGAGAACAGTATTATTGAATCAACTCTAAGCAACAGATTTGGGTACCCACTCATGTACTTGTGTACAAGAAAGCGTTGGTTTTGGCATCAGACAGTTCTCAGTTCTGGTTCTGAATCTCCTTACCACTGTATAAACTTTGACTGAGTACATAACTACTCTGAGCTTCAGCTTCCTCATCAGTAAAACGGAAACGATAATAGGGTTGTCATAAGATTAAATGTGGTAACATACATATAGTGGTAAGTATGCACAGAGCTGACATATGGCAGACAACTCAATAAAATTATAGATTATTATTATCATCAAAATATTTGGGGGACTTCCTTGGTGGCGCAGTGGTTAAGAATCCGCCTGCCAATGCAGGGGACACAGGTTCGAGCCCTGGCCCGGGAAGATCCCACATGCCGCGGAGCATCTAAGCCCGTGCGCCACAACTATTGAGCCTATGCACCACAACTACTGAAGCCTGTGCACCTAGAGCCCGTGCTCCGCAACAAGAGAAGCCACTGCAATGAGAAGCCCATGCACCGCAACAAAGTAGCCCCCACTCATTGCAACTAGAGAAAGCCCACGTGCAGCAATGATGACCCAAAGCAGCCAAAAAAAAAAAAAGAAAATTTTGTAAGAAATAATTCAAAGACATTTTTAAACCTCCTAACCACTAAACAACTCTTTCTCAAAATGTAGCATAAGAAATTTGCATCAACATCACAGTGTGGAGTGCTTAATAATGCTCATTCTGCCTCCCACACAGATCTCCTTAATTTTCTTAATCCATTTATCTATTGAGTGAATTGACAAGTATTTCTGCACCCTTAGTATATGCCTGTCACTGTCTGCCTTGGGAAAACAATGATAAGACAGACAACTTCCCTGCCATTATAGAACTTACATTCTAGTGGGGAAGACACAAATAACTAAATAAGCAACATAATCAATAGACTGTGGTAAGTGTTATAAATTAAACAGGCTGGTAATATAGAACATAATCTGGGAAGGTTGCTTTAGATAAGGTGGTCTGGCAAAACCTGGTCAGAGGAGATGACATCTGAACTGAGACTTGAAGGAGGAAATTGAGACCACTATGGAAAAAGCTAGGGGAAAAGCATTCCAGGCAGGAAGAATAAGAAAATCCAATGGCCTGGAAGTCTGAGGTCTTGGCGTGTTGATAAAGGAGACCAATGTAATTGGAATGTAGTGAGAGAGGAGAATGGTACGAAATGATACTGGCGAAGTTAGAGAAGAAAGAAATTATCCCTCGTTATGCCACTCGGATCCATTTTCTTCCTACTGTAAATTCCTCCCATCTGGGGGCTTCTTTTCCAGAATTAAAGCTGGTCTCTTTTTCTGGGGAACTATACAAGGGTTGGTTAATGGGATAAACTACGGGCCGCATATTGCTGTCTCTAGACAGCAACTGAGGCTCAGCATCTCTCTCCTCTACCAACTATTCTAGATTCCCTTCAACCTCAGTTAGCACTTCTGCTGGTCTAGGTGGCTTATTTGGTGGGTGACCCAGACCCCTTTTCATGAGGAATCCAAGTCCCTGGTCACCATGACATGCTCAGGCCATGACTACTAGACTTTACTATTACCATCAACATTAAGCAGGGCTGCAGGACCATGCCAAAAGATGCCCCACTGGATCATCTGGCTGCCAAGTATATTCTTTCCTGTTCCCACTGTATAATAGCCACTTTACTTTCCCCTAGTATTCAGGGTCATTTACGCTTTCCTGCTGATCTCTTTGTATGGGGAGCCCATAGTAACTGGATGACAGCCATACCTTAAAATTACATGGGACTTTTACTATATTCCCTAATAAAAGCATTACCCCCTCTAGCCTCAGAGCATAAAGCTGTTGGATTGGAAAATATACATTTCCTCCTTGTGGGTCACTGGAAGTGATGATATGTGGGGCTATACTGATTTCCATACCTTGGTTCATGAACCAATTTATTCAACCTTTTGGGAACATAGCACTATATGAAATAACTGATCTAGAGCAGGTGTCAGTACAGTTTTTTTGTAAAAGGCTAAGCAGTAAATATTTTAGGTGTTGCAGACCATACATTTTTTTTTTTGTCACAACTACTCAACTCTGCTGCTACAGTGTGAAAGCAACCATAGGCAAATGTAGATGAAAGAGAATGATTGTGTCCTAATAAAACTTTATTTACAATGAAGGTGGCAGGTCAGATATGGTGCTTGGACTGCAGTTTGTTGGCCCCTGACCTGGAGGGTATACTGCATCCTGGACAGTGACATTCCATTCTTGTAGAGTAACATATCCTAGCAGATGCCAGGGCTGCATAGTCAAAAGGCCATTGCATCCCCCTATCAGGCTGGCAGCTTCTGGGCAGGGGGCTCCCATGTGTCAAGACCTACTACCACACTCCCATTGTTGTAGGTGGGATTTGGGGTCTGATTTGATGTTATATGGGATATTTGATTATCTGGTCGTCAGATTAAATATTCTGTAGCCCTCAGGTAGTGGTGATGACCAAGCCTATGTCAGCGGGAATGATAAAATGAAGGCTGCCTTCTTCAGGGTAAAAGGGACCCAATATAATCAGTTTACTATCAGTTGCCTGGGTACCCTTTCAAGTGATGGGGGCTCAGTATTAGTTTCTCTTGCTGGCAGGTTGGATATTTAGAAGGGGCAGTAGCTAGGTAAGTTTTGATAAGTGGGAACAGATGGTTTGGGCCCTTGCATGGCCATCTTGCCATCCTGGCTACTCCATTCATGAGCCTATTGTCCCAGCACTGAAGCAGTGGATGACAGATGCTATCTGATACCAGCTGGCTCATAAGTTCAACATGGTATTTTTCCTCATCATAAAAATCTCTAGTAACTTAAGATCTGCTGGACGTTATGGCCCACATATTAAGAGCTGTTTATATTACAGCCTGAACTTGCTACAGACCTCTTATCTTCTTTGAGCCTCACTAAAAGCAGGTAGCATTTACGTCACTTGGTAAATGGATCCAAGAAATATTCCCAAGTGTATAATGTTTTGCCTCCCAGTACCTAAAGAGGCCTACAAGGCATTGTGCTACCTTCCTAGCGGTGAGAAGTATGAGTTGTAAAAAGTTTCTTATTTTAGAGATGATACATGGATATACTCCTGACCACTGTGAAATTCATTGATGTGTCAGTCTTTGAATCTTCTGAGTGTATATCTCCTACCCTCTGGAGCATACATGTCTTATCAAGGAGCTCATATATGGGCAGAGGTGGAAAATAACACATTTGCCAGATTAATGGCAAGTGTGGACAGTAATTACTAATTAATTAAATATGAGCTCTGAAAGTCGAAGGACCTTCTTGGTAGCACAAAAAGAGACTTTGCAGCTTGAAGGGAAGAAAAGAACTTTATAAGAGTAGTAGAGCTCCAGAGGAAGTTGACTTCTTAACTGTGGCAAATCTGATACGCCAAGATTAGAAGTCTACTGGTAAAGCGTGGAATCCTGAATCTAGGGATGGGGCCATTTGTGTCAACTTATCAAAAACCTTGAATTCCTAGATCCTCCTGATCCCTCTGAGCTCACAGAAGTGGCCCATATATCCCAGTTAAAGACTGGTGCTTCCCTTTCTGCTTTGCAAGACAATATGCATTCCTCTCAGGATCTGTCTTCACTTCCTCTCCTGACCACCAGACCAATATCTAGGGTCAATTTACAATATAACCCAACTAGGGAAGGGTTAGGTCTGCTCAAGAAGGAAAAGGAATATATGCCAAAGGATCAGTCAGATCTCATTAACATATATTAGCAGGGGTCAAGAGATTTTTTTCCCAAGGTGCTGGATCAGGTGGCAGAACACAAAGCTGGATAAGTGAGAGTTTATTTGCCAGTCTTCTGGGACATAGGCTTTAACTCCCTGGCAAGACTTTAGGAAAAAAGTGTCAAGATACTGCTAGGATGATCCTTGGAAGCTTGGAAAAAACAAAAGACTGTTTTAAATGAAGTGGTAATTCTAGAACCACTGTGACAAACAGCTGAGACAGTGATCAACAGGCAGAGAGAAAAGAACAGGCTAGAGGAGATATGCCCTGTATGTCTGGAAAACCCACCAAATGACAATATTTTGTGGGAGGCAAAGTTGGGACTAGTTGAACTGCAATGCAGTCCTCTACCAGAGGACTCAGCCAGTCCTCCAGGAAGTTCTGGAACTGGGAATGGCCCTTCAGAGTAGTCCCAAGTGGAAGCAATGAGGTTGGGTCTTTGTAACTCCTCAATAATCAGTTATATTGGATGCAGGCTGCCCAGGGAAGGGAGTACAACCTTGGGTGAGGTGGATCCTTCAGCCAAGGCCAATGCCCAGAGAAAGACTCAGCTAAGAGCTATTAGTAACCAATACTTTTGTAACCCAGGGCAATTAGTGCTGTGGTTCTAGAAGCCCTAGATTGTTCACTACAGTATTTTCTATACCATCACTATTGAATCTACTTTTGAGTGAATAACGACCTCTATCCATCTTTCGAAATTACTCAAGTGGCAAAGAAATTTAGAGCTGAGAGTTCTTGGATGTGTGATCAAGCAGACACTTTGAGAAAACGGGATCTGCACAAGAAATGGCTTATCTCAAGTGTCCAAGAGTTTTACATTACTGTAGCTGCCTTCAGTGTAATTCACAATTGTTTCTAAAGACCCAAGACAATTACTCACTTATTTCTTCCCAACAAAATCTCTTCCAATTTTACAAGTGAGAAAGAAATGTCATAATATTTAGAATAATAGAATGAGTTGGTAAGCTTCCAGTAAAGCCAACCCTACAATTGAACTTCTTTTTAAACTGATCCTCTGGTTGATGAATAACCAGCAGAGCCAAAGCCCTCTCACCATCTTCTGAGTCTGATCTACTGAGCCTTCACAATATAACTTTTCAGGAGAAGGATTTCTGTTAACCCTCTGTAACAAAGACATCATCCAGTCAAGCAAAATGTTTGTTAAACTCCTGTGTACCTATGACAAGAACTATAACATATTGGACTGTTGCAATATCAGTGACTTCCAAAAGCAAAGCATGTGATTTCTTCCATCAACATTTAATGTGATAGATGTGACTTATCTGATTTTACACTATGCACTTTTTAGTCAATAAGAACTCATTGACACATCAACTTCCTAGAACTAAAGAATTAACAAAGTTCAGAAACAAATTCCTTGTTCTAACTTCAACATCTGAATTCAGTTCAACTTAGATACCAGTCCCTGAAATCTTCAAAGATACCAGTGAGTCCTTGATACCTAGAAGCACCCACCACATTCTTCCCTTCCCCATTTCAGATACTGGTAGGACAGCTTTACCTATGAAGACGAAAGCAATCATGCTTTGCTGTTAATCCGTAAACCATGAGAACTGGTCAAGGATTGAGCAGAGAACTAAACTTTTTAGTTGTCAGAAATATTTAAATATTTTCAGAATGCTAAATTTGAAGACTTAATCCAAACACTATCTAAATAAACCAATAAGTATAAAACACATATAAGGAAATAAGTATAAGTATGTGAGTTCATGTTAAGTTGTTTATAAATAATGAACAGCTCAGGGAGACTGGTTTTATACACAGTGCATTCTTCCTTTGGGGCTTGCCGTGTGTTTAGGAAAATGAAAATGTATTACATCTGGAAAGTCAGTGAACTGCTTTGTGCCAATGCTCCAGACTTTTCTTCTGGATCTCACATTCAAGGAAACACTTGAGACTATGCAGAAGCTTCAACCTTTCCTGGACAAAGCAACCTGGGGATGGGACTGCTTGGCTGCCTTCTGTATAGAAGAGGCACTGAGAATATTTCAGGCTCTAGAATCATGTTCCTCATCACTATGCAAGTCATACCACCACTTGTAAAGATTCTATAAGGGTGATACTATTATTGCCACTTCAGAGATGAAGAATCTGAGACACAAAGATGTTAAATGTTTTGTCCCAAGTCACAAAATCTAGTAAGAAAGGAGACATCATTCAATCCTCAGCAGTCTGCATGGAGAATTTGTGGCTTTAATTAACTGGCAGTGCTGACTTCTGCTCACATTATTTACTAACAATATTAATAAAACCTGGAGTAAATGAGAATAATCAGGAATTAAAAATATATAAATCATACAAATGAAGCTTATTACCCTTATTTGACTTGTTTTTTTTGGCCCAGTCAGGCATCTGCATTTGATTTGAAAATCTTCACAAGAATCATGAGCCTCAAAGGACCATAAATGTTTCAGACACTTAAAAGGAACTGAATGGATAAATTTGCTAGTGATGTTCTAGAAAATACTGTTACCAAGACCACTCCTTTCAAAGCTCTCAATTATCTAGGTGGCATATTTGCTTTGCCACCTAATTAATCTACTAAATGCACTACTCATGCAATTCTATCAGCTGTGATTCTTGGTCTTCTTTAAGTCATTTTTCTTGGCTTTATGTTTCTAATGGAAGTGTGAACTAAATTATATTACCATACCTCATCTTTTTTTCTGATTTTAAAAGCAATATGAACTTAATGCATGAAATCTAATGAATAGTGAAAGCTGTACAATTGAAAATAAAATTCATTTATACTCCTACCTGACAAAGACACCAGTAATATTTTCATAGACTTTTCTCCTCCTCATTTTCCTTCCTCTTTTTCCTCTTCCTCCTTCGTTTAGTTTTTCTATGCCTACAGTGTTAGGGTGCATTCTATAAGTATGGCTTTCACTCTGTTTTATATCATTGCCTATTTGCCTATTTCTTCAAAGGAAAAGTAATTTCAGTGATTGATTGAATAAATCATATTAGATGAATGCAGCTTAAAGAACATTTTGACATTTTCTTATCTGAAAAATAAAACTGTTACAGAATTTTCTATTCATTTCCTTTGTTAAATTACCATCACCAGTTTCCTGGATATCTGCACCAGGCTCTTAAATGAGCTCCTGCAACTTCTCCTAATCTCCTCCAATCTAGTCTCCACAGCGCAGTAAATACCACTGTCAAAACTAAATGATTGCTCTTAGAATAAACACCAGACTTCATTACCATTACAAATCCCTGTATGTTTTGGTTTCTGTCTCCACCACCAGACTCATCTTAATGTAATGCCCATTTTATTCCCTGGGCTTTCACCACAGGATCTTTGTTATGGTTCTTTCCTCTTCCTAGAATTCACGTTCTTCATCTGTTTAACCCTTAATCATTCCTCAAGTTTCAGGTCAACTATCACTTTTCAAGGGAAACCTCCCCTAACTGTCCAGAATTCAGATTCCTTATTATATGCTCTCATAGAACTGTGTACGTTTCATTCATAGAAATGAATATACTTTGAAATTATATACTTTTGTGTAATTATTTGATTATATGTATTTTCTTCCTTATACAATATGGTCAGTTAGTAGATATGTCACTGTGCTCTTTATAAAATTAAATATTACCTTTTATAAGAAATCTCAAATTATTTGATAGACATGAAATATTATATTACTGTCATTTTAATTACATTCATTTAAAGAAAACATATTTTCAAATTCATGTTGGTCATTTGTAGCTTTCCTCTGAATCTTCTGTATAATCATCGTTCACATTTATATTACAATGTTAATGTAATGTTTTATTGATTCACGAGCATTCTTAATATATTAAGACAATTAATCCTATGCTTATCATTTGCAAATATTTATGCCCAGGTCAAGATTTGCTCTTAAGCTGTGTGTACAGTAATTTTAGTATTTGTAAATAATAAAAAACGTGTAATACATTTTACCAATAATTTCTTAATGATTTCTTAATACTCTTATGTTTGAAAAGAAAGGATATTTCTTATCCCAATATCAGTTAAATAGCAACATTTTTTCTAGTTTTGTAAGGTTTTATTCTTTTTTTCTTAAAGTACTGTTGATTTACAATACTATAATAGTTTCAGGTATACAGCACAGTGATTCAGTACTCTTACAGATTATACGCCATTAAAAGTAATTAAAAATAATGGCTACAGTCTTAGTGCTATACAGTATACATTGTTGCTTACCAGTTTTATACATAGTACTTTGTGTCTCTTAATCCCATAACCCTATTTTGTCTCTCCCCACTTCCTTCTGCCCACTGGTAACAACTAGTTTGTTTTCCATTTCTCTGAGTCTGTTTCTGTTTTGCAATACACATTCATTTATACTATTTTTTAGATTCCACATATGAGTGCTATCATACAGTATTTGTCTTCCTCTCTCAGACTTATTTCACTAAGTATAATATTCTCTAGGTCCAACCACCTTGCTACAAAAGGTAGAATCTCATTATTTTTTATGGCTGAATAATATTCCATTGTAAATATAGATACCACTTCCTCTTTATCCATTGGTCTGTTGATGGATACTTGGGTTGCTTCCATGTCTTGGCTGATGTATAGTGCTGCTGCAATGTATGTGAACATTGTGGTGTATGTATCTTTTCGAATTAGCATTTTCCTTTTTTCCAGGTGTATACCCGGGAGTGAAATTGCTGGACCATACGGTAGTTCCATTTTTAGTTTTCTGAGGAACCTCCATTACACTTTCCACAGTGGCTGCAACAAGTTACATTCCCACCAACAGTGTAGGAGGGTTCCCTTTGCTCCACATCCTCGCCAACATTTATTATTTGTAGACTCTTTCATGATATCCATTCTGACAGGTGTGAGGTGATATCTCATTGTGGTTCTGATTTGCATATCTCTAATAATTAGTGATGTTGAGCATCTTTTCATATGCCTATTGGCCATCTGTGTATCTTCTTGGAAAACTGTCTAATCAGGTCTTCTGCCTTTTTGTTAGTGAGGTTATTTGTGTTTTTGATATTGAGTTGTATGAGCTATTTATATGTTTATATATTTTTGATATTGACCTCTTATCAGTCATATCGTTTGCAAATATTTTCTCCCATTCAGTAGGTTTTCTTTTGTTTTCTTAGTGGTTTCCTTTGCTGTGGCAAGCTCTTAAGTTTAATTAGGTTCCATTTGTTTATTTTTGCTTTTGTTTCCTTTTCCTTAGAATACAGATCCAAAAACATATTGCTGCGATTTATGTCGAAGCGTGTTCTGCGTATGTTTTCTTCTAGGGGTTTGATGGTTTCTGGTCTTACATTTAATTCTTTAATCCATTTTGAGTTATTTTTGTATATGGTGTGAGAAAGTGTTCTAAATCTTATTCTTTTACATATAGCTGTCTAGTTTTCCCAGCACCACTTATTGAAGAGGCTGCCTTTTCCATTGTATATTCGTGCCTCCTTTGTCATAGATTAGTTGACCAGAGGTGTGTGGGTTTATTTGTGGGCTTTCTATTCTGTTCCATGGGTCTATGTATCTGTTTTTGTACCAGTACCATGCTGTTTTGTTTACTGAGGCTTGGTAGTATAGTCTGAAGTCAGGGAGTGTAATACCTCCAGCTTTGTTCTTTTTTCTCAAAGTTGTTTTGGCAATTTGGGGCCTTCTGTGATTCCATATGAATTTTAGGATTATTTATTCTAGTTCTGTGAAAAACGTCATGGGTATTTTGACAGGGATTGCATTAAATCTGTAAATTCCTTTGGGTAGTATGATAATTTAACAATCTTAATTCTTGAAATCCAAGATCACTATGTATCTAACTATTTCTTTGTCTCATCTATAATTTTCTTCCCAAGCAGCACACCTCAGGGCCAAGCAAGTACCCTTTAGTCCTTTATTTCTCCCATGGGGAATACTGAGAACAAAGTGTGTACCCAGCTTCTCCAGCCTTATAGGATGTTGCCCAAGAGACCCACTTATGTCTTGCCCCACCCAGAACACTGAAGGCATTGGCATGGATAAGAAACTTAAGGATAGCTATGAACAAAGAAAAGAGTAGGCCTCACAGTACCCAGTGGGTCTTAACTACAGGTCACAGATCCTATAACCTGTTCAGGGTCTCCATCAAGAGCCCCACCCACAACCCTGTAGGACCCCCTCATTTGTGCCTGTCACAGGGAGCTGTTATGCATCCCTAGCACTCTGTATGTACACCCTGTAGCCAGCAACCTGCACTCCCCTACATACTAAGCCTCATCAGATGGCACATGGGGACCTCCACAGACCTTCTGGGAGCTTCAACACACAACACACAAACATCAGCAACGGGCTCATCTCTGTGGGACTGGCACACAATTTGCTATGGGCACTGCCCTGAAGAAAATAAACAAGAGTCTCTTAGTACCCAGTCTAGCTTTACAGAATTGAGAGAAGGCACATAATCCTAAATCTTCCCTCCCAAGAGGAATAAGAGGAGTAGAGCAGTTGTACAATTATAAAATTTTAGATAATGCCGTTTGCAGCAACATGGATGGACCTATAAATTGTCATACTGAGTGAAGTAAGTCAGACACAGAAAGACAAATATCATATGATATAGCTTATATGTGGAATCTAAAAAAAGTGTACAAATGAACTTATTTATAAAACAGAAGTAGAGTCATGGATGTAGAAAATAAACTTACGGTTACCAGAGGATGAGGAGGGAGGGATAAATTGGGAGAGTGGGATTGACATATACAAACCACTAATAAGATAAAATAGATAACTATAAGAACCTGGTGTATAGCACAGAGAACTCTACTCAATATTCTGTAATGGCCTACATGGGAAAAGAATCTTAAAAAAAACAGTGGATATATGTATACGTATAACTGATTCACTGTGCTGTATACCTGAAACTAACACAACATTGCAAATCAACTATACTCCAATAAAAATTTTAAAAAAAGTTTTAGAGACCATCTGAACCTCTATCCAGGCTGAGTGGTGAAGGTCTTTCTCTCCTGAAGCCGGTCTGGAAAGACTGGAGAAGGTAACTGCTTCTTCAGATATGAAGACAGCAATACAAGGCTCTAAGGACATGAAGAAGTATGTAAACTATCAGGATTGAATCATGAAGAAATAGTAAAATTGAACAGACCTATAAAGAATAAGCTGATTGAGTCAGTAATCAAAAACCACCTAATAAGGAAAAGTCCAGGATTAGATGGCTTCACAGGTGAATTCCACAGCATATTTGAGGAAGAATTAATGCCATACTTCTCAAGCTCTTCCAAAAACTTGAAGAGGTGGGAGTGCTTCCAAACTCATTTTATGAGGCCAGCATTACCCTGATATACCAAAGCTCAACAAATATACACCAAGAAATAAAAACTACAGGTCAGTCTTCTCTGATAAACACAGATGCAAATATTCTCAACAAAATACTAGCAAACCAAATTGAACAGCACATTAAAAGGATGGTACATGTGATCAAGTGGGATTCATCCCTGGGATGCAAGGATCGTTCAAGATACACAAACCAATCAATGTGATACACTACATAAAAGAATGAAGGATAAAAATCATACAATCATCTCAGTAGATAGAAAAAAAACATTTGACAAAATTCAACAGCTTTTCATGGTAAACTTTCAACAAATTTGGCATAGAAGAACTGTACTTAAACTTAATAAAGGCCATAAATGACAAGCCCACAGCTAACATCCTACTCAGTGGTTAAAAGCTGAAAGCTTTTTTTCTAAGATCAGCAACAAGATATGGATGTGCACTGTCACTACCTCTATTCAACATTGTAATGAAAGTTTTAGCCAGAGCAAGTAGACAAGGAAAAGAAAGAAAATGTGTCCAAATTAGAAAGGAAGAAGGAAAATTGTCTCTGTTTGCAGATGACATAATCCTATATATAGAAAACCCTAAAGACTCCACCAAAAAAAACCTCTTAGAATTAATTTTAAAATTCAAGAAATTTGCAGTATGTATGATTATATATATATATATATATATATATATATGTATATATATATAAAATCAGCATACAAAAATCAGTTCTGTTTCTGTGTACAGACAACAAAATATTTGAAAAAGAAATTTTTAAAAAAATCTCATTTACTGTAGAACCAAGAAGAATAAAATCCTTAGGGAGAAATTTAACCAAGGAGGTGAAAGATCTGTACAGTGAAAATTATAAAACATTGATGAAAGAAATTGAAGAAAACACAAATTAAAGATAACTCATGTTTATGGATTAGAAGAATTAACATTAAAATGTCCATACTATCCTAAAAGATCTAAGCAGTCAATGCAATCCCTATCAAAATTGAAAAGGCCTTTTCTCCCCAATAGAAAAAAAAACCCTAAAATTTATATGGAACCACCAAAGACTCTTAATAGTCCAAGCAATCTTTCCAAAAATGAAAAGGCTGGAGTCATCATATTTCCTGACTTCAAATTATATTACAAAGCTCTAATAATCAGTATGGTACCGTCTAAAAACAGTATGGTACCGTCATAAAAAGAGACATGTAGGCCAATGGAACAGAATAGAGAGCTCAGAAATAAACTCACTCTTGTATAGTCATCTAATCTTTGACAACAGAACCGAGAATACAAAGTGGAGAAAGGACAGTCTCTTCCTTTGTAAATGGTTTTGAGAAATCTGGGTATCCACATGCAAAAGAATGAAATTGGATTCATATCTCACACCATATACAAAAATCAATTCAAAATGGATCAAAGACTTCAATGTAATACCCAAAACTATAAAACTCTGAAGACAAAACATAGAGAAAAATTTATTTAAATAGGTTTTAGCAATTTTTTTTTCAGGTATGACCCTGAAAACACAGGAGACAAAAGCAAAAATATTCAAGCTGGATTGCATCTAACTGAAAAGTTTTGGACAGCAAAGGAAGCATTCAACAGAGTGAAAAGGCAACCTATGAAATGGGAGAAAATATTTGCAAGTCATGCATATGATAAGGGATTAATATCCAAAATATATAACCAACATCTATAACTCAATAGCAAAACAAAACAATCTCATTAAAATATGGGCAAAGGACATGTACAGATATTTCTTGAAAGAAGATATATAAATGGTCAACAGGTGTATGAAAAGTGCTTAAAATCAGTAATTATTAAGGAAATGCAAATCAAAATCATAACAAAATATCACCTCACACCTAGTAGGATGGCAATTATTAAAAGAAAAAAAGATGGTAACTGTTGGCAAAGACATGGAGAAAAGAGAATTCTTGTACATTGTTGCTATAAAGCCATTATGGAAAATAGCATGACAATCCCTCAAAAAGTTAAAAATAGAGCTACCTATGATCCAGCAGGTCCTCTGCTGTGTATTTATCCAAAAGAATTGAAATCAGAATCTCAAAGAGATACTTGCACTCTCATGTTCATTGCAGTATTATTCACAATAGCAAAGACATCAAAACAAGCTAAATGCCCACTGATGGATAAATAGATAAAGAAAATGTGGTATATACATACAATGGAATATTATTCAGCCTTGAAAAGAAGGAAAGCCTGCCATTTGCCAACACCATGATAAACCTGGAGGACATTATGCTAAGTGAAATAAGCCAGACACAAAAAGACAAATACTATATGATCTCATATATAGAACCTAACAGAGCAAAACTCATAAAAGAAGAGAGTAGAATAATAGTTGCCAAGGGCTGGGGAGAGTAGGAACTGGGGAGGAGATGTTCAAGTGTATAAAGTTCAGGTATGCAAGATAAATAAGTTCTGGAGATCCACTCTAGAGCATAGTGCCTATAGCTAACAATACTGTATTGTATACTTAAATTTTGCCACAGCATTCAGACACAAAAAAGAAATAAACGAATCCAAGTTGGAAAGGAAGAAGTGAAATCACTGTTTGCAGATACATGATACTCTACATAGAAAATCCTAAAGATGCCACCAAAATCTATCATAACTCATCAATGAATTCAGGAAAGTTGTAGGATACAATATTAATGTACAGAAATCTATTGTGTTTCTATACACTAACAATGAATTATCAGAAAGACAAATTAAGAAAACAATTCCATTTATAATTGCATCAGGAAGAATAAAATATCTAGGAATAAATGTAACTAAGGAGGTAAATTACCTGTATTCACAAAACTATAAGACACTGATGGAAAAAACTGAAGACACAAATTATATTACAAAGCTACAGTAATAAGAAACAGTATGGTACTGATAAAAAATTGACACATAGAGCAATGGGACAGGAAAGCCCAGAAATGAAACTACACTTATATGGTCACTAAACCTATGACAAAGGAAAAAAGTACAATGGGGAAAAAACAGCCTCTTCAGTAAATGGTGTAGAGAAAATTGGACAGCTACATGCAAAAGAATTAAACTTGACAATGTTCTCACACCATATACAAAAATAAACTCAAAATGGAGTAAAGTCTTAAATATAAGAGCTAAAACTGTAAAACTTCTAGAAGAAAATATAGGCAATATACTTTCTGACATTGATCATTGCAGTATTTTTTGGATATGTCTCCTCACGCAAGGGAAACAAAAGCAAAAATAACCAAATGGAACTACATCAAACTTTTGCACAGTGAAGGGAACTATCAACAAAATGAAAAGACTGCCTACTGAATGGGAGAAGATATGTGCAAATGATACATCTTATAAGTGGTTAATATCCAAAATATACAAAGAGCTCATACAACTCAACTTCGAAAAAACAAACAACCTTGATTAAAATATGGCCAGAGGACCTGAAAAGACAATTTAAGTTTATGATGATGCTTATGAATCATTTACATATATATATATATACTTAGTGAAACACATACATTATAACATTCCATATGTAAAGAAAAGACTTAAATTCAATCCATAATGAAAGTTTTTAGATTAAGATTATATCTAGGGTGCATTCCTATTTTAATAATTCCTTGGTCTAAAAAAAGTAATCTGAACTTGATGAATACATAAAGTGAAAATGGAATCAGCTAAACAAAAACAAAAACAAAACTAAGATTGTAAGAGTATTACCTAAATATAATAAACATAGCCATAAAAAACCTAAATTAACATGATACAAAATTGGAAAGTATTAGAAGCATTCCCTAGGAACCAACCACCACATAAAAATACTACACCACTTCTATGAGAAATTGTACTTGAGATCCTAGGTAGTGCAATAAGCAAATAAAGCATAAGGATTGGAAGGAGGAAATAAAATTGTCATTTGCAAATGACTGTCTATATAAAAATCTGATAGAAACACAAATAAGTTATTAAAAATCATGTGAGTTTAATTAGGTAACTGGATGTAAATTCACTATTCAAAAGTCAATTGCATTTCTGTATCCTAGGAGTAATACTAGGAAATGAAAGTTCAAGATACAGTATTTACAATATAAATAAGAACCATAAAGAACTTAGGGATAACCCCCCCAAATTTATAAGATTTATAGGTGGAATTTGATAAAATTTTACTGAATAATACTAGGGAAGATAAAAATAAATTGAGATATACCCTATATAATAGATAGAAATATTCACTGTTGTTGGAATGCTAATTTTCCTCCAAATTGTCTATTATCTATTAATTCCTCCAAATTATCTATTAATTTAAGATAACTCCAATCACAGTTCCAAGAAAGTTGTTATGGAATATGACAAGCCTATTCTAAAATTTATATGGAATAACAAATGGCCTATACATATCTAAGTAAGAAACATAAGGAGTGGTGAGTAACTTTATACATTTAAATAAGAAAAGTAAAGAATGGGGAATAGCCAGATATTAATACTTATTACAGAACCATAGTAATTAAGGCAGTGAATATTAGTGCAGAAACAGAAAAATTAACCAATAAAATATTATACAGAACCCATAACCACACATATATGGACATTCATGCAGCACAGAAGTAGAATGGCAAGTCACTGGCAGAAGTAGAGACTATCTAGTAAGTGGAGAATGAAGAATCATTTATCTACATGGCAAAAAAGGAAATTAGATTTCTGACTCAAACCATTACACACATGCACATGTACACACACACACACAAACAAGTCAAGTCCAAGTAGAGTAAGGAATTAAATATGAAAAGGAAAACTTCAAAACATTTAAATTAAAATATAGGTGAAAGTTTTTCTATAGAAGACAAATATGTTAACTGTAAAAGAAAAGACTAATACATTTGATTAAATTTTAAATTATATTTATTAAAAGTTTTCTTAAAATGAAAAGACAGGATACAAACTTGTAGTCAATATTTGCAACACGTATAAAGGACAAATAATTACCCTCAAAAACGTATCAACATGTTTACAAATCAATAAGGAAAAGACAAATCCCAATAGAAAAACAGGTAAAAGATGTGAATAGACATATTGTAGCAAAGGAAACACACATGAAGAGATGTTCGAACTTACCCAAGGAAAGCAAACCAAGAAAATGAGATAAAGTGATATCCAAATAAAGTACCATTTTCTACTCACATACTTGGCATAGTCTAAGAAAATCTGACAGTACCAAGGGTTGGATAGAATGTGGATCAGTGGAAACTCTTCTACGTTGGTAATGACTGTAAATTGTTACAATGACTTTGGCTAGATGTGTGACATTTCCTGTAAAGTTCAATGAACACATTGTATATCCCAGAAATTCAAACTAAATTATTTCTATATATACTTAAGAGAAATTCTTAAAAATATGCAGCAGGCATACATACACAAGAAATTTTATAGAAAAAGGTAACAAAAGAAAATTTGAAATATGCTCATTGACAAGAGAATGGATTAATAAATTATGGCATATTCCTCTAATGATATATTGTGAAACAGTAAAAATGAATGAATTGAAGCTATATGCAATAGCATGGATAAATCTTGATAAAATGCTGAGTAAATAAAACAAGTGACAGAACACTACAAAAGCATACTTCCTTTTCTATAAAGTTCAAATCAAGCAATATATATAGGTATCATACATTTATATTCATATAGATATATTTATATACACATTCACATATATGTATAGATACATATATTTGTATATACTTACATACACATACATTTATATAAATATAATTTTACATATATATTCATGCATATACATATATATTGATTTTATATACTGATACACATATATTTATATATGCATATTTAAAATTCTTTTCAGAAAGCAAGACATTATAAATATACAATTCAAAACTGTATTTTTGTGAATATTTCTTTTTTTTTTTTCTTTTTTATTGTTTGAAAACATGGGTGGATCCCCCTAATTTTTTTTTAACATCTTTATTAGAGTATAATTGCTTTACAGTGGTGTGTCAGTTTCTTCTTTATAAGAAAGTGAATCAGTTATACATATACATATGTCCCCATATCTCTTTGCTCTTGCATCTCCCTCCCTCCCACCCTCCCTATCCCACTCCTCTAGGTGGTCACAAACCACCGAGCTGATATCCCTGTGCTTTGCGGTTGCTTCCCACTAGCTATCTATTTTATGTTTGGTAGTGTATATACGTAAATGCCACTCTCTCACTTTGTCCCAGCTTACCCTTCCCCCTCCCCGTATCCTCAAGTCCATTCTCTAGAAGGTCTGCATCTTTATTCCTGTCTTGCCCCTAGGTTCTTCTGACCATTTTCTTTTTTTGTTTTTTAGATTCCATATATATATATATGTGTTAGCATACAGTACTTGTTTTTCTCTTTCTTACTTCACTCTGTATGACAGTCTCTAGATCCTTCCAGCTCACTACAAATAACTCACTTTCGTTCCTTTTTATGGCTGAGCAATATTCCATTGTATATATGTGCCACATCTTCTTTATCCATTCATCTGATGATGGACACTTTGGTTGCTTCCATGTCCTGGCTATTGTAAACAGAGCTGCAATGAATATTGTGGTACCTGACTCTTTTTGAATTATGGTTTTCTCAGGGTATATGCCCAGTAGTGGGATTGCTGGGTCGTATGGTAGTTCTACTTTTAGAGTTTTAAAGAACCTCCATACTGTTCTCCATAGTGGCTGTATCAATTTACATTCCCACTAACAGTGCAAGAGGGTTCCCTTTTCTCCACACCCTCTCCAGCACTTATTGTTTGCAGATTTTTTGATGATGGCCATTCTGACCGCTGTGAGATGATATCTAATTCTAGTTTTGATTTGCATTTCTCTATTGATTAATGATGTTGAGCATTCTTTCATGTATTTGTTGGCAATCTGTGTATGTTCTATGGAGAAATGTCTATTTAGGTCTTCTGCCCATTTTTGGATTGGGTTGTTTGTTTTTTTGATATTGAGCTGCATGTGCTGCTGGTAAATCTTGGAGATTAATCCTTTGTCAGTTGCTTCATTTGCAAATATTTTCTCCCATACTGAGCATTGTCTTTTCGTCTTGTTTATGGTTTCCTTTGCTGTGCAAAAGCTTTGAAGTTTCATTAGGTCCCATTTGTTTATTTTTATTTCCATTTCTCTATGAGGTAGGTTAAAAAGGATCTTGCTGTGATTTATGTCATAGAGTGTTCTGCCTATGTTTTCCTCTAAGAGTTTGATGGTGCCTGGCCTTACATTTAGGTCTTTAATCCATTTCGAGTTTATTTTTGTGTATGGTGTCAGGGAGTGTTCTAATTTCATTCTTTTACATGTAGCTGTCCAGTTTTCCCAGCACCACTTATTGAAGAGGCTGTGTTTTCTCCACTATATATTCTTGCCTCCTTTATCAAAGATAAGGTGACCATATGTGCTTGGGTTTATCTCTGGGCTTTCTATCCTGTACCATTGATCTCTATTTCTGTTTTTGTGCCAGTACCATACTGTCTTGATTACTGTAGCTTTGTAGTACAGTCTGAAGTCAGGGAGCCTGATTCCTCCAGCTCCGTTTTTCTTTCTTTCAAAGATTTTCTTTTCTTTCAAAGATTGCTTTGGCTATTCGGGGTCTTTTGTGCTTACATACAAATTGTGAAATTTTTTGTTCTAGTTCTGTGAAAAATGCCAGTGGTAGTTTGATAGGGATTGCATTGAATCTGTAGGTTGCTTTGGGTAGTACAGTCATTTTCACAATGTTGATTCCTCCAATCCAAGAACATGGTATATCTTTCCATCTATTTGTATCATCTTTAATTTCTTTCATCAGTGTCTTATAATTTAATGCATACAGGTCTTTTGTCTCCTCAGGTAGGTTTACTCCTAGATATTTTTTTCTTTTTGTTGCAATGGTAAATGGGAGTGTTTTCTTAATTTCTCATTTAGATTTTTCATCATTAGTGTATAGGAATGCAAGAGATTTCTGTGCATTAATTTTGTATCCTGTTACTTTACCAAATTCATTGATTGGCTCTAGTAGTTTTCTGGTGGCATATTTAGGATTCTCTATGTATAGTATCATGTCATCTGCAAACAGTGACAGCTTTACTTCTTCTTTTCCAATTTGGATTCCTTTTATTTCTTTTTCTTCTCTGATTGCTGTGGCTAAAACTTCCAAAACTATGTTGAATAACAGTAGTGAGAGTGGGCAACCTTGTCTTGTTCCTGATCTTAGTGGAAATGGTTTCAGTTTTTCACCACTGAGGATGATGTTGGCTGTTTGTTTGTCATATATGGCCTTTATTATATTGAGGAAAGTTCCCTCTATGCCTACTTTCTGTAGGGTTGTTATCATAAATGGGTGTTGAATTTTGTCTAAAGCTTTCTCTGCATCTATTGAGATGATCATATGGTTTTTCTCCTTCAATTTCTTAATGTGGTGTATCACGTTGATTGATTTGCGTATATTGAAGAATCCTTGCATTCCTGGGATAAACCCCACTTGATCATAATATATGATCCCTTTAATGTGCTGTTGGATTCTGTTTGCTAGTATTTTGTTGACGATTTTTGCATCTATGTTCATCATTGATATTGGCCTGTAGTTTTCTTTCTTTGTGACATCTTTGTCTGGTTTTGGTATCAGAGTGATGGTGGCCTTGTAGAATGAGTTTGGGAGTGTTTCACCCTCTGCTATATTTTGGAAGAGTTTGAGAAGGATAGGTGTTAGCTCTTCTCTAAATGTTTGATAGAATTCGCCTGTGAAGCCATCTGGTCCTGGGCTTTTGTTTGTTGGAAGATTTTAATCACAGTTTCAATTTCAGTGTTTGTGATTGGTGTGTTCATATTTTCTATTTCTTCCTGGTTCAGTCTGGGAAGGTTGTGCATTTCTAAGAATTTGTCCATTTCTTCCAAGTTGTCCATTTTATTGGCATATAGTTGCTTTTAGTAATCTCTCATGATCCTTTGTACTACTGCAGTGTCAGTTGTTACTTCTTTTTCATTTCTAATTCTGTTGATTTGAGTCTTTTACATTTTTTTCTTGATAAGTCTGGTTAATGGTTTATCAATTTTGTTTATCTTCTCAAAGAACCAGCTTTCAGTTTTATTGATCTTTGCTATCGTTTCCTTCATTTCTTTTTCATTTATTTCTGATCTGATCTTTATGATTTCTTTCCTTCTGCTAACTTTGGGGTTTTTTTGTTCTTATTTCTCTAATTACTTTAGGTGTAAGGTTGGTTGTTTATTTGAGATGTTTCTTGTTTCTTAAGGTAGCCTTGTATAGCTATAAACTTCCCTCTTAGAATGGCTTTGGCTGCATCCCGTAGGTTTTGGGTCATTGTGTTTTCATTGTCATTTGTTTCTAGGTATTTCTGATTTCCTCTTTGATTTCTTCAGTGATCTCTTGGTTATTAAGCAGTGTGCTGTTTAGCCTCCATGTGGTTGTATCTTACAGATTTTTTCCTGTAATTGATATCTCGTCTCATAGCGTTGTGGTTGAAAAAGATACTTGATATGATTTGAAGTTTCTTAAATTTACCAAGGCTTGATTTGTGACCCAAGATATGATCTATCCTGGAGAATGTTCCATGAGCACTTCAGAAGAATGTGCGTTCTGTTGTTTTTGGATGGAATGTCCTACACATATCAATTAAGTCCATCTTATTTAATGTATCATTTAAAGCTTGTGTTTCCTTATTTATTTTCATTTAGGATGATCTGTCCATTGTTGAAAGTGGGGTGTTAAAGTCCCCTACTATGATTGTGTAACTGTCAATTTCCCCTTTATGGCTGTTAGGATTTGCCTTATGTATTGAGGTGCTCCTATGTTCGGTGCATAAGTATTTACAATTGTTATATCTTCTTCTTCGATTGATCCCTTGATCATTATGCAGTGTCGTTCTTTGTCTCCTGTAATAGTCATTGTTTTAAAGTCTATTTTGTCTGATAGGAGAATTGCTACTCCAGCTTTCTTTTGATTTCTATTTGCATGGAATATGTTTTTCCATCCCCTCACTTTCAGTCTGTATGTTTCCCTAGGTCTGAAGTGGGTCTCTTGTAGACAGCATATATAGGGGTCTTGTTTTTGTATCCATTCAGCCAATCTATGTATTTTGTAACATTTGACCATTTAATCCATTTACATTTAAGGTAATTATCGATATGTATGTTCCTATTACCATTTTCTTAATTGTTTTGGGTTTCTTATTGTAGGTCTTTTCCTTCTCTTGTGTTTCCTGCCTAGAGAAGTTCCTTTAACATTTGTTGTAAAGCTTGTTTGGTGGTGCTGAACTCTCTTAGCTTTTGCTTGTCTGTACAGCTTTTAATTTCTCTGTCAAATCTGAATGAGATCCTTGCTGGGTAGAGTAATCTTGGTTGTAGGTTTTTCTCTTTCATCACTTTAAATATATCCTGCCACTCCCTTCTGGCTTGCAGAGTTTCTGCTGAAAGATCAGCTCTTAACCTTATGGGGATTCCCTTATGTGTTACTTGTTGTTTTTCCCTTGCTGCTTTTAATATTTGTTCTTCGTATTTACTTTTTGATAGTGGTGGGCAGGTCTTTTTCTTTTTGGTGGGCAGGTCCATGTCTGGTGGTGTGTTTTGAGGTGTCTGTGGCCTTATTATGATTTTAGGCAGCCTCTGTGCTAATGGATGGGGTTGTGTTCCTGTCTTGCTAGTTGTTTGGCATAGGGTGTCCTGCACTGTAGCTTGCTGGTCATTGAGTGGAGCTGTGTCTTGGTGTTGAGATGGAGATCTCTGGGAGATTTTCACCATTTGATATTACGTGTAGCTGGGAGGTCTCTTGTGGGCCAATATCCTGAACTTGGCTCTCCCATCACAGTGGCACAGCCCTGATGCCTGGCTGGAGCACCAAGAGCCTGTCCTCCACACAGCTCAGAATAAAAGGGAGGAAAAAAAGGAAGGAAGGAAGAAAGAAAGAAAGAAAGAAAGAAAGAAAGAAAGAAAGAAAGAAAGAAAGAAAGAAAGAAAGAAGGAAAGAAAGAAAGAAAGGAGATAAAATAAAATAAAATAATTAAAATAAAATATAAAAACTAATTATTAAGAAAAAAAATTTTTTTAAGTTATTAAAAATAAAAGGACAGACAGAACCCTAGGACAAAGGGTAAAAGCAAAGCTATACAGACAAAATCACACACAGAAGCATACACATACACACTCACAAAAAGAGAAAAAGGAGGAAAATATATATATATCTTTGCTCCCAAAGTCCACCTCCTCAATTTGGGATGATTCGTTGTCTATTAGCAAACTGAATCCAACAATATATAATAAGAATCATACACCATCATCAAGTTGGATCTATGCCAGGGACACAAGGATGGTTCAACATTCACAAATCCATCAATGTGATACACCACACCGACAAAAGGAAAGATAAAAGTCACATGATCATTTCAATAGATGCAGAAAAATCATTCGACAAAAGTCAACATCCATTCATGATAAAACCTCTCATTAAGGTTGGTATAGAGGGAATATATCTCAACACAAGAAGGAATATTTATAGCATACCAACAGCTAACATCATACTCAATAGTGAAAAGCTGAAAATCTTTCCTCTAAATTCAGGAATAAGACAAAGTTGCCAATTCTCACTGCTTCTATTTAACATAGTATTGGAAGTCGTAGCCACAGCAATCAGACAAGAAAAAGAAAAGTTGAAGGCAAGAAGCAAAACTGTCACTACTTGCAGATGACGTGATACTATCTCTAGAAAAACTTAAGTCTCCACACAAAACCTGTTAGAGCTCGCACATGGCAATGGAGATCCTGCATGCCACAACTAACACCCAATGTAGCCAAATAAATAAATAAATATTTTTTAAAAAACTGTTAAAACTAATAAATGAACTCAACAACGTTGCAGGATACAAGATTAATATACAGAAATCTGTTGCTTTTTTATACATTAATAATGAACAATCAGAAAGAGAAAGCCAAAAGTAATAACTGCAGCATAAAGAACGAAATAGCTAGGAATAAACTTAATCAAGGAGGTAAAATATCTATACCATGAAAACTACCAAACATTGATGAAGGAAATTGAAGGTGATACAAAGAAACAGTTAAATATACTGTGCTCTTGGATTTCAAGAATTAATATTTCTAAATTATCATACTACCCAAAGGGATCTACAGATTTAACACAATCCTTGTCAAAATACTCATGACATTTTTTACGGAACTAGAGTAAATAATCCTAAAATTCATATGGAATCACAGAAGGCCGCAGATTGCCAAAACAACTTTGAGAAAAAAGAACAAAGCTAGAGGTATCACACTCCCTGACTTCAGACTATACTACCAGTAAAGCCTCAGTAAACAAAACAGCATGGTACTGGTACAAAAACAGATACATAGACCCATGGAACAGAGTAGAAAGCCCACAAATAAACCCACACACCTCTGGTCAACTAATCTATGACAAAGGAGGCACGAATATGCAATGGAAAAGGCAGCCTCTTCAATAAGTGGTGCTGGGAAAACTGGACAGCTATATGTAAAAGAATAAGATTAGAACACTTTCTCACACCATATACAAAAATAACTCAAAATGGATTAAAGAATTAAATGTAAGACCAGAAACCATCAAACCCCTAGAAGAAAACATAGGCAGAACACGCTTCGACATAAATCGCAGCAATATGTTTTTGGATCTGTATTCTAAGGAAAAGGAAACAAAAGCAAAAATAAACAAATGGAACCTAATTAAACTTAAGAGCTTGCCACAGCAAAGGAAACCATCAAGAAAACAAAAGAAAACCTACCGAATGGGAGAAAATATTTGCGAACAATATGACTGATAAGGGGTAAATATGAAAAATATAAAAATAGCTCATACAACTCAATATCAAAAACACAAACAACCTCACTAAAAAAAGGGCAGAAGACCTGAATAGACAGTTTTCCAAAGAAGATACATAGATGGCCAATAGGCACATGAAAAGATGCTCAACATCACTAATTATTAGAGATATGCAAATCAAAACCACAATGAGATATCACCTCACACCTGTCAGAATGGTATCATGAAAAAGTCTACAAATAATGAATGTTGGCGAGGATGTGGCGCAAAGGGAACCCTCCTACACTGTTGGTGGGAATGTAACTTGTTGCAGCCACTGTGGAAAACGTAATGGAGGTTCCTCAAAAAACTAAAAATGGAACTACCGTATGGTCCAGCAATTTCACTCCCGGGTATACACGTGGAAAAAAGGAAAGTGTTAATTCGAAAAGACACATACACCACAATGTTCATATACATTGCAGCAGCACTATACATTAGCCAAGACATGGAAGCAACCCAAGTATCCATCAACAGACCAATGGATAAAGAAGACGTGGTATACGTACATATACTGAAATATTATCCAGCCATAAAAAAGAATGAACTTTTGTCATTTGCAACACCATGGATGAACCTGTAGGGTATTATGGTTAGTGAAATAAGTCAGACAAAGACAAATACTGTATGTTATCACTTATATATGATACGTAAAAATAAAACGAATGAATATAACAAAATAGAAACAGACTCACAGATGTAGAGAACAAACTAGTAGTTACCAATGGGGAGCAGGAAGGGGGAAGGGGCAGAATAGGGGTAGGAGATTAAGAGGTCCAAACTACTATGTACAAAATAAATAAGCTACAAAGATATATTGTACAGCACAGGGGATAAACCCTGTGTTAATATTTTATAATAACTTTGAATGGAGCATTATCTATAAAAATATTTACTATGTTGTACATCTGAAACTAATGTTTTGTAAATCAACTATACTTCATTTTAAAACAAAGAAAAAAATACTCTAGACAGTATTCAAATTTTCCTCATTTGCAATTTTGTTTTCGTTTTTGTTTACAATTTGTCTGCTTAAATCATAATTCAAATTAGGTCTATATGTCCCAATGTAAGTTCCTTTAGATCTATAAATTTCCCAATATTTTCCTTTCAGTTTCTTTGTTGAAGAGAGTAGAGGTTTTTTCTGTATTGTTTTTGCAGTTTGGAGTCTGTTAATTGTATCTCTATGGTGTCATTTAACATGTTCCTCTGCTCCATATATTCTTTGTCTAATATTATTTAGATGTAGAGGTATATAAGCAGATTCAAGTTTAATTTTTTGGCAAAATACCTCAGAGGTATTGCAAGGTGAAGAGTTTTGTTTTTTTTTTTTTCTCTCTTTTAACGATGTTACTAGTCATTGATGATCTTTACCTAGATCTGTTAATTTGCTAGAGGTAGCAAAATAGTGATATAATAACTCTGTTATTCCTTCTTTGATTAGCAAATGGAATACTTCCATAAAAATAAAATTTTCCAGTTTATTTCCTTTTGGAATCCAGAATAATTGCAGAAAACTTGCTAATTCTATTTGGTCTCTTCGTAAGCCCTCTTCCACCTATGGCTAAGAGAGAACATTTGTGATAGAATTAGAAGGTAATCTTCCCTCCTAGAGCCAGTTAAACCAATAGTGATGAACTTAACTCTCCTCTTCAGTCTGATGACAGCAAAGTTGACTTGTGCCTCTCTGGTGGGAGGGAGACCATGGAAAGAAACACCTTCTCACCAAAATATATGTGAAGTTTTTCACACTTCACACACTCTCCGAAAATCTATAAATTAAAGATCATAGTTTATTTGTACTTACGATTTCATTTTGTTGAAAGCTCTCTTTGTCCCTTAGGCACAGGACTGAAAACCTGAAATCGACTCTATTGGTGTGTGTTATAATGAATTTTTTAAAATTACTGTTTATAATACCAGCAATTTCTCTGCCAGCTCTGAAGAAGGCCACTAACTTTTAAGAGATTGTTGAGCCCAACAGCAGCAGAGTGAGAATGAAATATCCTCAGAACAGTAGATGTTATTAGGGTTTCCTGCAAGACACTGGCTCATCTGGACCATGTTGTCAAGCTCTATCTGGCTGCACATTGCCCAAGTACCAGTATACATTCTTCACACAGATGATGTATATTTTTCTTTCACCTCACATAAATTGTCAGCATAAACTCAAGGCAGCATGTTATCTAAATTCTGAAGTGTTTCATTTCTTGGGACTAAACAACAAGGTATGAAACATGATATTTTTGCTTTCTCTGGTTTCTGCTAAAAACTTCAAAGAGGTTGAGCTGATGTGTGAATTGCCATGATTCAAGGGGTGCAGCATGTCAGTACTTTCAATAGGCTTATTCAAATGCTGGTTGAGAGTATTTGGTGGATTGATTCAGAAAAGAGTCTAAGGATGCATACTTCAGAGTAGACTGAACATGCTTGTCACTAATTCACATTTGTGAATCTTTTTATTTTCCAGTTCAAAAAAGGTGAACAAAACAATCCAAAGGAATAGAATGAAACATTAATTCAAAAACAATAAACTTCAGTTCTTTAGTTCTAAATATTTTGATTAGAAATGAAAGGATTTCAGACTACAAAGAAAATGTCCTATATGGCCAAGACATCTAAGCCATTAACATTTGCTATGTGGACACCCAAGTGTTTCATTTCATAAATTTCTGATGCTAAGAATGATTTAGGGTGGCACTTTATAGGGTATAAAGGATTTTTATGCACATTTTCTTTCTGAAAACTCACAAAATCCACACGAACTTTGTCTCCAAACTCATTCTCTTTCTTTCATTCAATCCCCACCTAGGTTTTGTTGTTGTTGTTGTTCTTTAATGTTCTTTAATTTTAAATATATGACCTCCTTGGTCTTGGATTTCCCAGCCTCCAAAACTAAGAGAAATAAATTTCTGTTGTTTGTAATCTACCCAGTCTGTGACATTTTGCTACAGTAGCCTGAACAGATTAAGACATTGGATAATGAGAAAAATATCATCATTGACAGAAATAGAGATGTTAGGCTGGGTTTTTTTCCTCATACAAAACTATATATATTTTCATTTGAAGCTCTCTTCTTTTAAGATTCAATTAATTAAAATATGATTCCCTTACTCTAAGTCTCACTTACCCCAACTACATGACTGACATTCTTACTTGGACATCTAAAAGGCTTATCAATTGTAATTCTGCCTAACAGAGGCCTTAACTTCTGCCACATGAGAATTATTCTTTCCTGAATCTTCACCTCAGTAACTGTCATCACTGTACCCAAATGCTCAGGTGAAAAATCTAGAGTCTTCCTTGATTCTTCTATTTCCTTCACCCCATCATCACTGCTACCATCCAATCCATCAACAAATGCTTTTGGATCCACCTGAAAAATATATTCCATAGCCATTTAATTCTCTTTCATTATACTATGTTCACCCTGGTCTAAGTCACTGTTATTTCCAGCTTTGATGACTGCAAAAGCCACCCAGCTGGTTGTTTCTCTGCTACTTGTGCTCCTCTATAATCCACACAAAAGCCAGACTAATGCTTTAAAACGTGAAACAGATTTTTTTCAAACTCCCACGTCAAACACTTCAGTAGCCTCCTACTGAATTTTGAATAAAATCTAAATGGCCCATTAGGTCCTACATGATGTGATCCTTCCCTTATCTTTGACTTCTCCTTCTTTTCCCCCCACTCTTTATGCTCTTGCCACATTATCCTTCTAGAATGGGCCAAAATCCTTCCCTCTTGAGGCCTTGGCCTCCAGATCTCTGCATATCTGGCCCCTCCTAGTCACTCAGTCACAGTTCAAATGTCACATGCTCACTGACATTCACTTGTAAGTAGCCCTTTCCTACCACCCTAACCCATCACTTGCAACATTCTATTTCCATTTATTTCATAGCATGCATGACTAATTTCATTTATTTTGTTATTGTTTATTTCCGCCTCCTTACCCCAATGCCATCCCATGAAAGGGGGATCTAGTCTGTCTGGTTCACCCGTCTATGCCTTGAGTTGTGCCTGGCATACACTCAGTTCTCACTGAATATTTGTGAAATGAGCAAAAGAACAAAGTCCCTCTTGTTTGTATAAATCAATATAATTCTGGCTATAAAGAATCCCTATTCTGTTTTAGGCCTGAAGATGCGAAAATATGAGGGGAAATGTACATTTTTCTGCAAGGGATGCTAGAAATCCAGACTCGTATAATGGAAAACTTATTACTGTAAAGGAAAACAAAGAATAAGTTGTAAGAAATATTATATTTGGAGATATTTGTGAACAGTTATATACCCTTTTCGTGGGCTCTGAGTCTATATACAACCAGAAGAAGCCCATGCCACAGCCTGGCTGGTGTGCTACTGCTTTCTGCAAAATGTGGAGATAACTGGGCTAGTGGTCTAATACAACAGGACTGGTGGCTTGAGAGGCAGCACGATTAATGTTTCCCAGTATGACAGAGCCTCTTACCCTCAGCTCCCAGAGGGTAGAGACCAAGGACCACATAACCACCAAGGCCAGTGCTCTGACTTCTGGAGAATAAACAGGCCCCCGAGTGAGTAATGAGTTAGGTCTGGCAGACTACATGTAACACCAAGATGAGATGAAGAAAAACAGAGCAGGCATGGATGAGTGCCCATGGGAAAAGAAGAGTATCAGCTCTCACACAAACCATTGTGCCCTGCATGACTGGGTTAAACAGAAAGCTGGCAGCAAGAAAGGGAACTGAAGGAAGCAAAAAATAGCAGACAATCCCCTCCTCTCTCATTCTTTAACTTTCTGTTGAGGAAATAAAATGCTGCTACCAGATGTACCATGTGATGGCATTAATTATCTCATTCCTCTATCATCAAGAGAGACTCTATTCATATCATCATTAGCATGAGACCACTTTAGAAAACAGTAGTACACTGTAAAAATTAGTAATTCAAACTCTGGATCCCATGCAAACCTGGACTCAAATTATGGTCTTATCTCTTAGAGCCATGACACTTTTTACAATGGGGATACTTTATTAACATTACATGAGATTGTGTAAGGACTATGGATGGCTCACGTGAAAAGATGAATTCACCAACTGAAACATAGAGCTATCAATAAATAATAAAATATAAACAAGATGTGAAATTACTATTTTACTATCTAATCTTTTTTCTCCCAATGGACAAAGCAAGTGGTCTAAGTAACTCTACGTTTTCTCCACAAAATGAATCTACCAGATACTGTGAATTTGAAAGAAACTAAGGAGCAAAGAAGGTAATTGTTCTATATTTAAAGTATGTGTAGGTCTAGAAATACCCCCGCTCAAAGTCAAACATGAGCTGCAGGCTTTAATTATTAACAGCAATAACCAGTTATCAAATAAAGAATAAAATAATTTTAGAATTAAAATAGAAATGTTTATATTAATGCAATATACTATTATTTTCCACTCACTGGTTTGGCAAGGAATAAAAATTTGAAGGATGACATTTAATAATAATAGTATATAAGGAAATAGGTACCCTTGTACACTGCTGTTGGAAGCATAAATAAATACAAACTCTCTGGAGGACAATTTTACAACATGTGCCAAACACTTTAAAAATGCTTCCTCTTTGATCCAGTAATTCCATTTCTAGGAACTTATCCTAAGAAAATAACAAAGGAGTTCCAAAAAGATACATGCATAAGTATCTCGTTTCAGAATTTTTTTCTAACAGTCCTTGACCCCCCAGAAAACTTGCCTGTCCATTATTTGAGATTTTGCTAAATAAATTATGGTAAATATTTTATAGCTACTAAAAAATGATAATGTAGATATACATTGACTGGCATTAAAATAGTCACGATATGTTGCTATTCATTAAAAAGTTTAAGTTAATATTTTCCTGTACTTAGAAACATGGTATCAGTTCTTTGCATTGTATATCATTGAATTTAAAAAAGAAAGGGAGGGAGTGGCAAATATGGCAGAGTAGGAAGACCCTGAGCTCAACTCCTCCCATGGGCACATAAAAATTACAACTATTTACAGAGCAATTATCAATGAGAACAACCTGAAGACTAGCAGAAGAGATCATCTACAACTAAACATATAAAGAAGGAACCAAAGGGGGGACCTTTAAGATTACGGAGGAGTAAGACGTGGAGATCAACTTCCTCCACACAAATACATCAAAAATACATCTACAGGACTTCCCTGGTGGTGCAGTGGTTAAGAATCCACCTGCCAAAGCAGGGGAAATGGGTTCGAGCTCTGGTCCAGGAAGATCCCACAAGCCATGGAGCAACTAAGTCCATGTGCCACAACTACTGAGCCTGTGCTCTAGAGCCCATGAGCCACAATTACTGAGCCCACGTGCCACAGCTACTGAAGCCCTCGTGCCTAGAGCCCATGCTCCACAACAAGAGATGCCACCACAATGAGAAGCCTGTGCACCACAATGAAGAGTAGCCCCCACTTGCCACAACTAGAGAAAGCCCCTGCGCAGCAATGAAGACCCAATGCAGCCAAAAATAACTCAATAAATAAATTTTTAAAAATACATCTACATGTGGAACACCTCCTACAGAACACCTAATGAATGCTGACAGAAGACCTCAGACTTCACAAAAGGCAAGAAAATCCCCACGTACCTAGCCGTGTGGCTGATAGGGTCTCGGTGCTCTGGTCTGGTGTCAGGCCTGAGTCTCCAAGGTGGGAGAGTACATGATACTGCACAACCAGAGACCTCCCAGGCCCCCGTAATATCAATCGGAGAGAGCTCTCCCAGAGATCTCCACCTCAACTCTAAGACCCAGCTCCACCTAACGGCCAGCAAGCTCCAGTGCTGGATGCCCCATGCCTATCAACTAGCAAGACAGGAACACCACCCCACCCACAGCAGAGAGGCTGCCTAAAATCATAATAAGTTCACAGACTCACCAAAACACATCACCGGACGCAGCCCTGCCCATCAGAAAGACAAGATCCAGCCCCACCCACTAGGACACAGGCACCAGTCCCCTCCACCAGGAAGCCTACACAAGCCACTGAACCAACCTCACCCACTGGGGGCAGACATCAAAAATAATGGGAACTACGAACCTGCAGCCTGCGAAAAGGAGACCGCAAACACAGTAAGTTAAACAAAATGAGAAGACAGAGAAAAACACAACAGATGAAGGAGCAAGGTAAAAACACCCCAGACCAAACAAATGAAGAGGAAATAGGCAGCCTACCTGAAAAAGAATTCAGAATAATGATAGTAATAATGATCCAAAATCTTGGAAATAGAACGGAGAAAATACAAGAAACATTTAACAAGGATCTAACAGAACTAAAGAGCAAACAAACAATGATGAACAACACAGTAAATGAAATTAAAAATTCTCTAGAAGGAATCAATAGCAGAATAACTGAGGCAGAAGAATGGATAAGTGACCTGGAAGATAAAATAGTGGAAATAACTAATGCAGAGCAGAATAAAGAAAAAAGAATGAAAAGAATTGAGGACAGTCTCAGAGAACTCTGGGACAACATTAAACACACCAACATTCAAATTATATGGGTCCTGGAAGAAGAAGAGAAAAAGAAAGGGTCTGAGAAAATATTTGAAGAGATTATAGTGGAAAACTTCCCTAACATGGGAAAGGAAATAGTCAATCAAGTCCAGGAAGCACAGAGAGTCCCATACAGGATAAATCCAAGGAGAAACACGCCAAGACACATATTAATCAAACTATCAAACATTAAATACAAAGAAAAAATATTAAAAGCAGCAAGGAAAAAGCAAAAAATAACATACAAGGGAATCCCCATAAGGGTAAAGGGTGATCTTTCAATAGAAACTCTGCAAGTCAGAAGGGAGTGGCAGGACATTTAAAGTGATGAAAGGGAAAAACCTATGACCAAGGTAACTCTACCCAGCAGGGATCTCATTCAGATTCGACGGAGAAATTAAAACCTTTACAGACATGCAAAACCTAAAAGAATTCAGCACCACCAAACCAGCTTTACAACAAGTGCTAAAGGCAGGAAACACAAGAGAAGGAAAAGACCTACAAAAACAAATGCAAAACAATTAAGAAAATGGTAATAGGAACACACATATCTATAATTACCTTAAATGTAAATGGATTAAATGCTCCAACCAAAGGACATAGACTGGCTGAATGCATACAAAAACAAGACCCCTATATATGCTGTCTAAAAGAGACTCACTTCACACCTAGGGACACATACAGACTGAAAGTGAGGAGGTGGAAAAAGATATTCCATGCAAATGGAAATCAGAAGAAAGCTGGAGTGGCAATTCTCATATCAGAAAAACTAGACTTTACAATAAAGACTATTACAAGAGACAAAGAGGGACACTGCATAATGATCAAGGGATCAATCTAAGAAGAAGATATAACAATTATAAATACTTATGCACCCAACATAGGAGCACCTCAATACAAAAGGCAAATCCTAACAGCCATAAAACGGGAAATCAACAGGAACACAATCATAGTAGGGACTTTAACACCCCACTTTCACCAATGGACAGGTCATCCAAAATGAAAATAAATAAGGAAACACAAGGTTTAAATGACACATTAAACAAGATGAACTTAATTGATATTTATAGGACATTTTATCCAAAAACAACAGAATACACTTTCTTCACAAATGCTCATGGAATATTCTCCAGGACAGATCATATCTTGGGTCACAAATCAAGCCCTGGTAAATTTAAGAAACTTGAAATCGTATCAAGTATGTTTTCCGACCACAATGTTATTAGACTAAATATCAATTACAGGAAAAAAACTGTAAATAATACAAACACATGGAGGTTACACAATATGCTACTAAATAACCAAGAGATTACTGAAGAAATCAAAGAAGACATCAAAAAATACCTAGAAACAAATGACAATGAAAACACAACGACCAAAAACCTATGGGATGCAGCAAAAGCAGTTCTAAGAGGGAAGTTTATAGCAATACAATCCTACTTCAAGAAACAAGAAACATCTCAAACAAAGAACCTAACCTTACACCTAAAGCAGTTAGAAAAGAAGAACAAAAAAACTCCAAAGTTAGCAGAAGAAAAGAAATCGTAAAGATCAGATCAGAAATAAATGGAAAAAAAAAATAAAGGAAATGATAGCAAAGATCAATAAAACTAAAAGCTCGTTCTTTGAGATGATAAACAAAATTGATAAACCATTAGCCAGACTCATCAAGAAAAAAAGGGAGAACACTAAAATCAATAGATATAGAAATGAAAAAGGGGAAGTAACAACTAACACTGCAGAAACACAAAGGATCATGAGCGATTACTACAAGCAACTCTATGCCAATAAAATAGACAACCTGGAAGAAATGTACACGTTCTTAGAACAGCACAACCTTCTAAGACTGAACCAGGAAGAAATAGAAACTATAAACAGACCAATCACAAGCACTGAAATTGAAACTGTGATTAAAAATCTTTCAACAAACAAAAGTCCAGGACCAGATGGCTTCACAGGCGAATTCTATCAAACATTTAAAGAAGAGCTAACACCTATCCTTCTCAAACTCTTCCAAAATAAAGCAGCGGGAGTAACACTCCCAAACTCATTCTACGAGGCCACCATCACCCTGATACCAAAACAAGACAAAGATGTCACAAAAAACAGAAAACTACAGGCCAATATCACTGATGAACATAGATACAAAAATCCTCAACAAAATACTAGCAAACAGAATCTAGCAGCACAATAAAAGTATCATACATCATGATTAAGTGTGGTTTTTCCCAGGAATGCAAGGATTCTTCAACATACGCAAATCAATCAATGTGATACACCATATTAACAAACTGAAGGATAACAACCATATGATAATCTCAATAAATGCACTTTCAACAAAATTCAACAGCCATTTATCATAAAAACTCTCCAGAAAGTAGGCATAGAGGGAACATACTTCAACATAATAAAGGCCATATATGACAAACCCACAGTCAACATTGTTCTCAATGGTGAAAAACTGAAACCATTTCTTCTAAGATCAGGAAAAACACAAGGTTGTCCACTCTCTCCACTATTATTCAACATAGTTTTGGAAGTTTTAGCCACAGCAATCAGAGAAGAAAAAGAAATAAAAGGAATCCAAATTGGAAAAGAAAAAGTAAAGCTGTCACTGTTTGCAGATGACATGATACTATACATAGAGAATCCTAAATATGCCACCAGAAAACTACTAGAGCTAATCAATGAATTTGGTAAAGTAACAGGATACAAAATTAATGCACAGAAGTCTCTTGCATTCCTATACACTAATGATGAAAAATCGGAAAGAGAATTTAAGGAAACACTCTCATTTACCACTGCAACAAAAAGAATAAAATACCTAGGAATAAACCTACCTAAGGGGACAAAAGACCTGTATGCAGAAAACTATAAGAAACTGATGAAAGAAATTAAAGACAATACAAACAGATGGAGAGATACACCATGTTCTTGGAGTGGAAGAATCAACATTGTGAAAATCACTAAACTACCCAATGCCATCTCCAGATTCAATGCAATCCCTATCAAACTATCAATGGCATTTTTCACAGAACCAGAACAAAAAAAATTCACAATTTGTATGGAAACACAAAAGACCCCAAATAGCCAAAGCAATCTTGAGAAAGAAAAACAGAGCTGGAGGAATCAGGCTCCCAGACTTCAGAATATACTACAAAGCTATAGTAATCAAAACAGTATGGTACTGGCACAAAAACAGAAATATAGATCAATGGAACAGGATAGAAAGCCCAGAGATAAACCCAAGCACATATGGTCACCTTACCTTTGATAAAGGAGGCAAGCATATACAATGGAGAAAACACAGCCTCTTCAATAAGTGGTGCTGGGAAAACTGGACAGCTACATATAAAAGAATGAAATTAGAACACTCCCTAACACCGTATACAAAAATAAACTCAAAATGGATTAAAGACCTAAATGTAAGGCTAGACACTATAAAACTCTTAGAGGAAAACATAGGCAGAACACTCTATGACATAAATCACAGCAAGATCCTTTTTGACCCACCTCCTAGAGAAATGGAAATACAAACAAAAATAAACAAATGGGACCTAATGAAACTTCAAAGCTTTTGCACAGCAAAGGAAACCATAAAGAAGATGAAAAGACGACCCTCAGAATAGGAGAAAATATTTGTAAACGAAGCAACTGACTAAGAATTAATCTCCAAAATATACAAGCAGCTCATGCACCTCAATATCAAAAAAACAACAGCCCAATCCAAAAATGGGCAGAAGACCTAAATAGACATTTCTCCAAAGAAGATATACAGATTGCCAACAAACACATGAAAGAATGCTCAAGATCATTAATCATTAGAGAAATGCAAGTCAAAACTACAATGAGATATCATCTCACACCAGTCAGAATGGCCATCATCAAAAAATCTACAAACAATAAATGCTGGAGAGGGTGTGGAGAAAAGGGAACCCTCTTTCCCTGTTGGTGGGAATGTAAATTGATACAGCCACTATGGAGAACAGTATGGAGGTTCCTTAAAAAACTAAAACTAGAACTACCATATGATCCACAAATTCCGCTACTGCACATATACCCTGAGAAAACCATAATTCAAATAGAGACATGTACCAAAATGTTCATTGCAGCTCTATTTACAATAGCCAGGACATGGAAGCACCTAAATGTCCATCGACAGATGAATGGATAAAGAAGATGTGGCACATATATACAATGGAATATTACTCAGCCATAAAAAGAAACAAAATTGAACTATTTGTAGTGAGGTGGATGGACCTATAGTTTGCCATACAGAGTGAAGTAAGTCAGAAAGAGAAAAACAAATACCGTATGTTAAGACATATATATGGAATCTTAAAAAAAAAAAAAAACGGTTCTGATGAACTTAGGGGCAGGACAGGAATAAAGACGCAGACATAGAGAATGGACTTGAGGACACAGGGAGGGGGAAGGGTAAACTGGGACGAAGTGAGAGAGCGGCATGGATATATATACACTACCAAAGATAAAACAGATAGCTAGTGGGAAGCAGCTGCATAGCACAGGGAGATTAGCTCAGTGCTTTGTGACCACCTAGAGTGCTGGGATAGGGAGGGTCAAGGGAGACACAAGAGGGAGGGAATATGGGGATATATGCATATAGGTGATTCACTTTGTTACATAGTAGAAACGAACACAACATTGCAAGGTAATTATACTCCAATAACGATGTTAAAAGAAAAAGGGAGGGAACCACAACAAGAAAGGGAGGAGGGGCTGAGACATGGTAGAGTCAAGACCTATGCCCTCAGGTAAGCAAGAAACGGGAGAATAATCACAATTACAGAGGAATTCCCCAGGGAGCGAGGGCTCTGAGCCCCACATCAGGCTGCGCAGTCTAATGGTCCTGCACCAAGAAGGTGAGGCCTCAGAACGTTTGTATTTGAAGGCCAGTGGGTCTTGCTTTCAGGAGAGCCAGAGGACTGTGGAAAACACAGACTCCTTTCTTAAAGGACTCACACAAACTCTCACACACTCTGAGACCCAGGGCAGAAGCAGCATTTTGAAAGGAGCCTGGGGCAGACCCACTTGCTGATCTTGGAGAGCCTCCCTTAGAGGCAGCAGGAAATTGGGACTTACCCAGGGAAAAAAGATGCTGGCGGCAGCCATTTTGGGGAGCTCTTCAACCACAAGGACACTGGCGCTGGCAAGTGCCATTTTAGAATACAACCTCTATCATATAGGCACTAGGACCCAGCCCCACCCACCAGCCAGTCAGCGCCTTGGGGAGGCCCCAGGCCAAGCAGTTATCTGGGTGGGGATACAGTCATACCTACCTGCAGGCTGCCTACCATAAGACCTTCTCGGCCCCCAGTCACCCCAGGATCTGACCGTACCCACCAGAGGGCCCAGGACCTAGCTCCACACACCAGTGGGCTGGCATCAGCTCTGGGACACACCTCACCCTGCAGCTAGCCATGTCAGGAACCAGCCTCACCAGCCAGCAGGTCAACAGCAGCCCCAGGACCCTCCTAGGTCATGACCCCACCAATCAGTAGGCTGACACTAATTCTGGGACTCCATGTCCCAGAGCCAGCACCATGGGACCCTGCTTTGCCCACCAGAGGGCCTGCACTAGCCTCCAAACCACCCAGGGTTCTGCAGCCAGCCAACTCAGGACATGGCCCTGCCTACCAGTGGGTCTGCACCAGGACCAGAATTCCTCTGGTCATGCAGGCAACCATGCCAGGACCTGGCCCCACCCACCAACTGGAGCAGGGATTGGCCATGCCTATTAGAGTGCTCACAGTAGTCAGCCCATCTTAACAGAAGAACATAGATCAATGGAACAGGATAGAAAGCCCAGAGATAAACCCAGAGATAAAAGCCCAGAGATAAAGCCCAGAGATAAAAGTCCCAATGCAGCCCATATAGAGGGCACCCCTAGAACATATAGCTCTGGTGACCAGAGCAAACTGTGCTTTTGGGCCCCGTAGGATGTCTCCTACATAAGGCTGTATCTCCAAGATCAGGAAATGTAACCAGCCTACCATATACATAGAAATAAAAGTGAATTGGGAAAAATGAGGCAACAGGGGAATATGTCTCAAACAAAGGAACAAGATAAAACCTTAGAATAAGAACTAAGTGAAGTGGAGATAAGAAATCTACCTTATAAAGAGTTCAAGGTAATGATCTTAAAGATGCTCAAAGAACTCAGGGGAAGAATGGATGAACATACTGAGAAGTTTCACAGAGAGTTAGAAAATATAAAGAAGAATCAAAGAGAACTGAAGAATACAATAACTGAAATAAAAAATATACTAGAAGGAATCAACCGTATATTAGATGATACCAAAAAAAAACCCCAAACAAAAAACTGATCAGCAAACTGGAAGACAGAGTAGTTCACCCAAGCTGAACAGAGAAAGGAAAAAAGAATTTTTTAAACTGAGGAGCGTTAAGAGACTTCTGGGACAATATCAAGTGTACCAACATTCACATTAAGAGGTCCCAGGGCTTCCCTGGTGGCACAGTGGTTGAGAATCTGCCTGCCAATGCAGGGGACACGGGTTCGAGCCCTGGTCTGGGAAGATCCCACATGCCGTGGAGCAACTAGGCCCGTGAGCCACAATTGCTGAGCCTGCGCGTCTGGAGCCTGTGCTCCGCAACAAGAGAGGCCACGATAGTGAGAGGCCCACGCACCGCAATGAAGAGTGGCCCCCACTTGCCACAATTGGAGAAAGCCCTCGCACAGAAATGAAGACCCAACACAGCCATAAATAAATAAATAAATGCATGCATACATACATACATACATAAAATTAAAAAAAAAAAAAGAGGTCCCAAAAGACTTACTGTATAGCACAGGGAACTCTGCTCAATATTATATAACAACATAAATGGGAAAAGAATTTGAGAAAGAATAGATACATGTATATGTGTAACTGAATCACTCTGCTGTACACCTGAAACTAACACAACATTGTTAATCAACTATAGAAAAATCAACTATAATCAACTTTTATAGTTAATCAACTATAAAAAGCTAAAAAAAAAGAGGTCCCAAAAGGAGAAGAGAGAAATAAAAGGGGCAGAGAATATACTTGAAGACAAAATAGCTGAATACTTCCCTAACCTGGGAAAGGAAACAGACATCCAGGTCCAGGAAGCACAGAAAGTCCCAAACAGGATCAACCCAAAGAAGACCACACCAAGATACATTGTAATTAAAATGGCAAAAAGTAAAGACAGAATATTAGAAGCAGTAAGGAAAAAGCAACAAATTATGTACAAGGGAACTCCTTCCCATAAGACTCGGCTGAATTTTTAGCAGAAAGTGTGCAGGCAAGAAAGAAATGGCACAATATATTTAAAGTGATGAAAGGGAAAAACCTACAAACAAGAATACTCCATCTGGCAAGGATATCATTAAGATTTGAAGGATCTAAAGTTTTACAGACAAGCAAGAGCAAAAGATGTTCAGCATCACAAAACAGCTTTACTAAAAATGTTAAAGGGACTTCTCTAAGAGGAAAAGGAAAGGCCACAACTAGAAATACAAAAATTACAAAATGAAAAATCTCATTGGTAAAGGCAAATATATAGTAAAGGTAGTAGGTCAACCACTTATAAATCTAGCAGGAAGATTAAAGGACTAAAGTAGTAAAATCATCTATGTCCACAATAAACAGTTAAGGGATTACACAAAACAAAAAGATATAAAATATGACGTTAAAAACAGAATGTGGGTGGGTGCAGTAAAAATGCAGAGTGGTTAAATGCATTTGCTCTTAAGAGATCAGCAACTTAAAATAATCACATATATATAGATTGTTATCTATAAACCTCACATAAATCACAAACCCCAAATCTATAATACATATACACACAAAAAGGAATTCAAATGTGACACTAAAGATAGTCATCAAAATCACAAGGGAAGAGAGAAAAGAAGAAACAAAAAAGAACTACAAAAACACCCCCCCAAGAAATTAACAAAATGGTAATAAGTACATGGCTATCAATAATTACTTCAAATGTAAGCAGACTAAATGCTCCAGTCAAAAGACATAGAGTAGCTGAATGGATGCAAAAACAAGATCCATATATGCTGCCTACAAGAGACTCACTTCAGCTCTAAAGAAACACACAGACTGAAAGTGAAGGGATGGAAAAGGTATTTCATACAAATGGAAACATAAAGAAAGCCAGGGTAGCAATACTTACACGAGACAAAATAGACTTTAAAACAAAGACTGTAACAAGAAACAAAGAAGGATATTATATACTGATAAATTATGTAATCAATCCAGGAAGATATAATAATTGTAAGATATATGCCCCTGACATAGGAGTACCTAAATACATAAAGCAAATATTAACAGCCATAAAAAGATAACTGGACAGTAATACAATAATAGCATGGGAATTTAACACCCCATGACATCATCAGGACAGAAAATCAATAAGGAAACACTTAAATGACACATGTAGTTCAGATGAACTTAACAGATACATACAGAATATTCCATCCCAAGTAACAGAATACATATTCTTTTCAAGTGCATATGGAACATTTTCCAGGACAGATCACATACTAGGCCACAAAACACGTCTCAGTAAATTAAGAAGATTGAAATCATATTAAACATCTTTTCTGATGACAATGCTATGAGACTAGAAATCTAGTCCCATAATTTTTTCAAAAAAAATTTCAAAACACAAAAATATATGTTGGTTAAACAATACATTACTAAACAACCAATAGGTCACTGAAGAAATCAGAGAGGAAATCAAAAAATACCTGGAGTCAAATGAAAACAAAAGCAAGATCAATGGGACTCAGCAAAAGCAGTTCTAAGAGGGAAATTTATAGTGATAAAAGACTACCTCAGAAAACAAGAAAAATCTCAAATAAACAACCTAACATTACATCTAAAGGAGCTAGATAAACAAGACAAACAAAACCAGAATTTAGTATAGGGAAAGAAATAATAAAGATCAGAGCAGATAAATGAAATAGATATTAAAAATAACATAAAAGCTCAATGAAACTAAGAGCTATTTATTTGATAAGAAAGAAACATTTAGCAGACAGACTCATCAAGAAATAAGAGACAGCCCAAATAAATAAAATCAGAAGTGAAAAAAGTAGAAGATAAACCAACACACAGAAATACAAAGGATCATGAGATTACTATGAACAACTATACATCAATAACATGAACAACCTAGATGAATAAATTCTTAGAGATGTACAATCTCCCCTAGTGAATTAGGAAGAAATAGAAAATATGGACAAATTACCAGTAAATAAATTAAATCAATAATTTAAAACCTCCAAGCAAACAAAAGTCCAGGACCAGACGGCTTCACAGGTGAATTCTACCAAACATTTAGAGAAGAGTTAATACCTATCCTTCTCAAAATATTTCAAAAAAAAATTCAGAGGAAGCACACTTCCAAACTCATTCTACATGACCAGCATCATCCTGATAACAAAATCGAAGATATAGTTAAAAAACAAAAAAGGAAACAAAAAAGAAAATTACAGGTTAATATCACTGATAAACATAGATGAAAAAATCTGGAACAAAATATCAGCAAACCAAATTCAACAATATATTAAAAGGATCATATATCATGATCAAGTGGGATTTACCCCAGGGATGGAAGGATGGCTCAATATCCACAAGTCAAACACTGTGAAACACCACATTAACAGACTGAAAAAATAAAAATAATATGATCACCTCAGTAGATGAAGAAAAAGCTTTTGACAAAATTCAACATCTATTTATGACAAAATCTCTCCACAAAGGGGGTATAGAGGGAACATACCTCAACATAATAAAGGCCGTATATGACAAGCCCACAGCTAACATCATATTCAATGGCAAATACCTAAAAGCATTTCCTCTAAGATCAGGAAGAAGACAAGGATACCCACTCTTGTCACTTTTATTCAACATAGTATTGGAAGTCCTAGTCATAGCAATCAGACAAGAAAGAGAAATAAAAGGAATCCACATTGGAAAGGTAGAAGAAAAACTGTCACTGTTTGCAGATGACATGATACTGTACATAAAAAATCCTCAAGACACCACCAAAAAGTGCTAGAACTCATGAATGAATTTGGTAAAGTAGCAGGATAGAAAATTAATATATATATAAATCTGTTGCATTTCCATATACTATAATTGAACTATCAGAAAGAGAAATTAGGAAAACAATCCCATTTACATTGACATCAAAAAGAATAAAATATCTAGGAAGCAATCTAACTAAGGAGGTTAAAGACCTGCATTTGGAAAACTATAACAGGATGAAAGAAATCAAAGACTACACAAACAGATGGAAATATTTACCATGTTCATAGATTGGAAGAATTAATATTGTTCAGATGAACATACTACACAAAGCAATCTACAAATTCAATGCAATCCCTATCAAAATATCAATGGCATTTTTTTTCACAGAACAAGACCAAATAATTCTAAAATTTGTATGGAAACCCAAAAGACCTCAAATAGCCAAAACAGTCTTAATGAAGAAAAACAAAACTCCCTGATTTGAAGCTATACTACAAAGCTACAGTAATCAAAACAATTTGGTACTGGCACAAAAACAGACACAGAGCTCAATGGAACAGAATACAGTTCTCAGCAATAACCTACGTTTCTACAGTCAGTTAAGCTATGACAAAGGAAGAAAAAACATACAATACAGTAAAGATAGCCTCTTCAATAAATGGTGTTGGGAAAACTAGACAGCTACATGCAAAAGAATCAGTCTACTTTCTCACACCATATACAAAAATAAATTCAAAATGAACTGAGTAAGACTCAACTGTAAGACCTGAAACCATAAAATTTCTAGAAGAAAACATAGGCAGTATACCCTTTGACATCTGTCTTTGTAATATTTTTTTTTGGATATGCCTCTTCAGGCAAGGGAAACAAAAGCAAAAATAAACAAATGGGACTACATCAAACTAAAAAGCTTTTGCACAGCATAGGAAATCATCATCAAAATGAAAAGACTATCTACTGAATTGAAGGAGTTATTGCAAATGATGTATCCAATGAGGGTTTAAAATCCAAAATATACAAACAACTCAACATCAAAAACCCAAACAACCTAATTAAAAAGTGGCACAGGATCTGAATAGACATTTTTCCAAATAAGACATACTGATGGCCAACAGGGACATGAAAAGATGCTTAACATCACTAATCATCAAGGAAATGCAAATCAAAACCACGAGATATTACCTCATGTCTTTCAGAATGGCTATTATTGAAAATACAACAAACAACAAGTGTTGATGAGGGTGTAGAGAAAAGGGAACCCTCAGGCCCTGTTGGTAGGAATGTAAGTCGGTGCGACCACTTTGGAAAACATTATGAAGATTCCTCAAAAAAATTAAAAACAGAACTACCACATGATCCAGCAATTCCATTTCTGGGTATTTATTCGAAGAAAACAAGAACACTAATTCAAAAAGATATATGCATCCCTATGTTCATTGCAGCATTATTTATAACAGCCAAAATATGGAAGCAACCTCAGTGCCTATCCATAGATGAATGGATAAAGAAAATGTGGTATATACATGTACAATGGAATATTAATTAGCCACAAAATATAAATGAAATCTTGCCACTTACAACAAAACAAATGGACCTAGAGATTACTACACTATGTGAAATAAGTCAGAGAAAGACAAAAACTGTATGATTTCACTTATTTGTAGAATCTAAAAAAACAAAACAAATGAACAAACATAACTAAACAGGAACAGAGTCACAGAAACACAGAACAAAGAGGTGGTTGCCAGAGAATAAGGGGTTTGGGGGGAGGAGAGAAAAAAGGGAGGCAGATTAAAAAGTACAGACTCTTAGTTACAAAATAAATGAGTCACAGGTATGAAATGTACAGTATGGGGAATATAGTCGATAATTATGTAATAGCTTTGTATGGTGACATGGTAACTAAACTTATTGTCATGATCATTTTGAAATGTATAGAAATATCAAATCCCTATGTTGTAAAACAGGAACTAACACAGTGTTATAAGCCAATTATACTTCAAAAACAAACTAACTCATAGAAAGAGAGATCAGATTTGTGCTTTCCAGAGGTGCGGAATGGGGGGAGGGGTAACTGGATGAAGGTAGTCAAAAGAGACGAACTTCCACTTATAAGATTAATAAGTACTTGGGATGTAATGTACTACATGATAAATATAATTTACACTGTTTACATTATATATGAAAGTTGTTAAGAGACTAAATCCTAAGAGTTCTCCTCACAGGGAAAATTTTTTTTTCTATTTCTTTAATTTTGTATCTATATGAGATGATGGATATTTACTAAACTTATTCTGTAATCATTTCTTAATGTATCTAAGCCAAATCATTATGCTGTACACCCTAGGCCTTTATAGTACTATATGCCAATTATATCTCAGTAAAAATGGAAAAATAAATAAATAAGAAATAAAGAAGACCTAAAAGGCATTGTAATGACATTTAAAAATTAACATCCTATCAATGGGACAGAATAGAGAGCCCAAAAATAAACCCACACACCCACCATCAATTAATCTACAGCAAAGGAGGCAAGAATATACAATGGAGAAGAGAGTCTCTTCAGCAAGTGGTTTTGGGGAAGCTGGACAGCCACACGTAAATCAACGACATTAGAACACTCCCTCACACCACACAAAAAAATAAACTCAAAATGACTTAAAGACATAAATATAAGACATGACACCATAGAACTCCTAGGAGAGAACATAGGCAAAACATTCTCTGACATAAATCGTACCAATGTTTTCTTTGGTCAGTCTCCCAAGGCAATGGAAATAAAAACAAAAATAAACAAATGGGACATAATCAAATTTACAAGCTTTTGCACAGCAAAGGAAACCATAAACAAATGAAAAGGTAACCTACAGAATGGGAGAAAATATTTGCAAATGATGCGACCAACAAGGGCTTAATTTCCAAAATATACAAACAGCTCATACAGCTCAATATCAAAACAAACAAACAATCCAATCAAAAAGTGGGCAGAAGACCTAAACAGACATTTCTCCAAAGAGGACATATAGATGGCCAACAGGCACATGAAAATATGCTCAACATTGCTAATTATTAGAGAAATGCAAATCAAAACTACAATGAGGTATCACCTCACACCAGTCAGAACGGCCATCATCAAAAAGTCTACAAATAATAAATGCTGGAGAGGGTGCGGAGAGAAGGGAATCCTCCTCCACTGCTGGTGGGAATATAAATTGGTGCAGCCACTATGGAGAACAGTATGGAGGTTCCTTAAAAGACTGAAAATAGAGTTGCATATGATCCAGCAATCCCACTCCTGGGCGTATCCAGAGAAAACTCTAATTCAAAAAGATACATGCACGCCAATGTTCATAGCAGCACTATTTACAATAGCCAAGACATGGAAGCAATCTAAGTGTCCATCGACAGACGAATGGATAAAGAAGATGTGGTATATACATATAATGGAATATTAGCCATAAAAAGAATGAAATAATGCCATTTTCAGCAACATGGATGGACCTAGACATTACCATACTAAGTGAAGTAAGCCAGACAGAGAAAGACAAATATCATGATATCACTAACATGTGGAATATAAAAAAATGATATGAATGAACTTATTTACAAAACAGAAACAGACTCACAGACATAGAAAGCAAACTTATGGTTACCAAGGGGGAATGAGGGGGGAGTGATAAATTAGGAGCTTGGGATTAACAGATACTACTATATATAAAATAGATAAACAATAAAGTCCAACTGTATAGCACAGGGAACTATATTCAATATCTTGTAATAACCTATAATGGAAAAGAATCTGAAAAAGAATATATATATAAATATATTCATGTATATATATTCATATATAAATATATATATATATATGAATCACTTTGCTGTACACCAGAAACTAACACAACATTGTACATCAACTATACGTCAAGAAAAAATAAAAATTAAAAAAATTAACATCCTAAAAATATCAATGGTTTTTGGATATCTATTTACAGTACTATCAACGTTTGCTTGCTTGACCTATACCACATCCAATTTCCTCTGTCTTATCAGCACAATAATAGTATACTATAAATTTTTTTCTTATCCATTATTACTTGACCAAAATATTGGCTTGACCAAAAGAACACATTAGAGAATGTGGTGTTACAGCACTGAATGGAACTGATTCTCCTTGTCTTGTTTTCAGTGTGCTTGTGAAGGAAAGTCACCTAGTCTTCTGGGACCATTTCTTCCCTGTAAATGATAAAGTGAGATACCAATATACTGGAAGCATACAAGTAGAAACATGATGGTAGTAAGAGTATTTTGAAAATCTACCATTTTAACTACAAGATTTAATTTAAAACCAGAGGAGCAAGAAACAATAGGACGACTAGCAAATGAACAATTTTAAGACTTGATATTGAAAATCCATTTCTCCTTTTTTTAAACCATCCAGAACTTTAAAAAGTGCTGTATTGTCTCCCACTATAATTCATATCATCACTAACACCTAGAGCATAAAAGACGCCTGCCTCTTGCTTACCTTGGGTGTTAGCAAGGTTGTGGCAGCCACTGGAAGGAAACTCAGATTTTGGCAATAAAAATCACTTTTTACTTGAGTTCTTTTCCTCCTTCCTTCCAAGTCAATGTGTACTTAGTTAATGATTTTGACGCCATTTTGGACCAAATAGAATAAACTTTGAGCCAAATGTACAGCTTATTTTATGGTATGTTTAGAATTAGGTCTATGCTGCCAAAGTGAGGGAGAAAGTTGGATAAATCTGAGTAGTACAGATAGCTCCTCTGGAAACTTCTAAGTATAAAAATTTGCCTTGTCTGTCTGGAATAATTACCTGAATTATCAGAATGTGTTCATTTGTATATAAAAATGGTTTCCTTTCTGACAAAGTCTGTGTTTTTCAGGAAACAAACTGAATCCGTTTTCACTACCAACCATCCAGTTGGAATGGGTTGACCAAAATGACACAGTAGAGAATATGGTGACATATCACAGAAGAGTCTTCACTACCCAAGATTATGTGAGTTCTCTATCTGTGGAGGATATACCAAACAAGGTTTAAATACGTTTCAAGGCAATGCTTAAAATCAAGGCATAATGGAAAATATATAAGATCTATTCAATAAGTGTTTATTAATGTTTCCATATTAATTATACATAATATATTAGTATATTATATTAATAGCAAGCTAATGTTTCCTGCACACTTATGATATGGCAGGCTTTGTGCTAAGTGCTTTATCCCATTTACTTCTACACAGTCTGGTGAGAGAGATATCATTATTATCTCTATTTAGAGTTGAGAAAACTTAGAGAAGTTAGGAGACTCACACAAGTTCATACTGTCTAGTACATAATTAACCCCAAATTGGAACCCTTGCAGACTGATTTCAGAGCCTCATTTTTAACCATTACAACTACAATGTTTATAGCAGTGGTAGGCAATGAGTGAACCACAAAGAAGTAAAAGACATGGTCCCACCCCCATGGAATTTGCTTTTTTGGAAAAAAGCAAAGCATTTTGCTAGCGAGAATAGACTGAGAAGGGCTGGTCCATTTTAGGATGGACCCACATTTCCCATATTCCTAAGGTCAGTTTGGTAATAATAGAGGTGTCATACAATTACCGTTTCATCCAACAACTCCTCGTGACTGCCACTCCATGCCTCATTTTGAAAGGAAGGAGCAGGACTTCTAATTCCAGGTAGATATACTTTTTCTCATTCCTCCCACTAAGTACAACTGAAATTCCTGTACAGTATACGTGAAATAATACTAAAAGACTCTGAAAGGTGAAGAAAAGAAAAAAGATTACTAGGGACTTCAGAACAAAAGGAATAACACAGTAGAGAATTTCTTGAATTTTCTTTTTATCGCATATATCCTATACTTGGAACTAAAGAAGCCAGAAACCTAGAAAACCCAAAAATGCCTATATGACAAGCCCACAGCTAACATCTGACAATGACGAAAAGTTGAAAGCTTGCCCTCTAAGATCAAGAACAAAACAAGGGTGCTCACTCTTACCACCTCTGTTCAACTTGGAACTAGAAGTCTTAGCCTGAGTAATTAGACAAAAAAAAAAAAGGAAGAAAGAAAGAGAAAGAAAGAAAGAAAGAAAGAAAGGTCATCAGAATTGGAAAGGAAGAAGTAGAACTCTCTCTATTTGCAGATGACAGAATCTTATATATAGAAAATGCTAAAGATTTCACCAAAAAGCTCTTAGAACTAATGAATTAAGTAAAGTTGCAGGATACATAATCAACCTAAATACATAATCAACCTAAAAAAATCAGTTGCATTTCTATACACTAACAATGAACTATCCAAAAAAGAAGAAAACAGTTACATTTACAATAGCACCACAAAGAATAAAATACTTAGGATTAAATTTAACCAAGAAGGTGAAAGATGTGTACATTGAAAACTATAAGATATTTATAAAAGAAACTGAAGAAGACAAAAGTAAATGGGAAAATATCCCATGTTCATGGATTGGAAGAACTAATACTATTAAAGTATCCATAGTACCCAAAGTCATCTACAGATTTAATACAATCCCTATCAAAATTCTAATGGTATTTTTCACAGAAACAGAAAAAAAAAAAATCCTAAAATCCACATGGAGCTGCAAATGATCCCAAATAGCTAAAGTCTTGAACAAGAATTTTGAACAAGAAGATCAATGCTGGAAGCATCACAGTTCCTAATTTCAAAATATACTACAAAGCTCTAGCAATCTAAACAGTACAGTACTGGCATAAAAACAGATAAATAGACAAATGGAAGAGGAAAGACAGCCTAGAAATAAATCCATACATTTATGGCTAACTGATCTTCAACATGGTTCCAAGAATAACACACTTCAATAAATACTGTTGGGAAAACTGGATATCCACATCCAGAGGAGTGAAATTGACCCATACCTCACACCATATACAAAAATCAATTCAAAATCGATTCAAGACTTAAATTCAAGACCTTATACTGTAAGACTCTAGAAGTAAACATAGGGAAAACCCCTTGACATTGGTCTGTGCAATGATTTTTTTTAGATATGCTCCCAAAAGCACAAGCAACAAAAGCAAAAGTAGACGAGTGGGATTACATCTAACTTAAAAAACCCTTCTGCATAGCAAAGGAAACAATCAACAGAGTGAAAAGGCAACCTACAGAATGGAAAAAAATATTTGCAAATTATATATCTGATAAGGAATTAATATTCAAAATATATAAGCAACCCTTACAACTCAATAGCAAAATGTAAAATAAAAGATAACCTGATTAAAATATGGGCAAAAGACCTGAATAGACATTTCCCAAAAGAAGACACACAAATGGCCATCAGGTATAAAAAAAGGTGTTCGATATCACTAATCATCAGGGAAATGCAAGTAGAAACCACACCAAGATATCACTTCACACCTGTCAAGATGGCAACTATTAAACAAAAAAAACAAGTGCTGGTGAGGACGTGGAGAAAAATGGAACTCTGGTACTGTGATAGAGGGAATATAAATCGGTACAGCCATTATGGAAGACAGTATGGAGTTTCTTCACAAAATTAAAAACTATTTTATTATATAGCAATCCTACTCTGAGTATATAACTAAAAGAAATGAAATCAGTATCTCAAAGAGATATCTGCACTCCCATGTTCATTGCAGCACTATTCACAATAGCTGAGATACTGAAACAACCTAAGCGTTTGTCAGTGGATGAATGAATAAAGAAAATGTGGTATATTTATGATGGGGCAGGATGTGGGATGGTGCCTCCTCAAAGGAGCCTGAGCAGAGCTGGAGGCTCTGGAGTGGCTGGTGGTCTTTCCTGAGTGTGCTGCAGGCCCAGGTACGTGTATATAATAGAATATTATTCAGCTTTAAAAGAGAAAGAAATCCCACTATTTGCATCAACAGGGATGAAATGGGAGGACATTATGTTAAATGAAATAAGCTAAACACACAAAGACAAGTACCACATGGTCTCACATGTGGAAAAAAAAATTCAAACTCTTAAAAGAAGAGGATAGAAGGATGGTTGCCAAGGGTTGGGAAAATGGGGGAAATAGGGAGATGTTGGTCAAAAGGTACAAAGCTTCAGTATGAAAGATGATTAAGGACTTCCCTGGTAGTCCAGTGGTTTAAAATCCACCTGCCAATGCAGAGGACGGGTTCAATCCCTGGTCTGGGAAGATCCCACATGCCGCAGAGCAGCTAAGCCCGTGAGCTACAACTACTGAGCCCGCGTTCTAGAGCCCGTGAGCCACAACTACTGAGACCACATGCTGCAACTACTGAAGCCTGTGCGCCTAGAGTCCGTGATCCACAACAAGAGAAGCCACCACAATGAGAAGCCCACAAACCTCAAAGAAGAGTAGCCCCCGCTCGCTGCAACTAGAGAAAGCCTGCGCGCAGCAATGAGGACCCAGCGCAGCCGTAAATAAATAAATAAATAAATAAATAAATAAATAAATAAATAAATAAATATTTTAAAAGAAGATGATTAAGTTCTGGCAACCACTGTAGCATAGTAACTATAGTTAATAATACTCTATTGCAGACTTGAAATGTGCCAACAGAGTAGAGCTTAAGTGTTCTCATCATACACACAAAAGTGCTAATGCTGAGGTTATGGATATGTTCTTAGATTTCACAACAAAAGCACAATTTATAAAAGGAAAAACTAAGAAATTGCACCTCATTAAAATTAACTTTTTTTCTGTGAAAGATCTTGTGAGGATGAAAAAACAAGCTAAAGACTAGGAGAAAATATTTGCAAACCACATGTATGACAGAGGCTTAGTATCTATGATAGAGAAAGAACCTCAAAACTCAGCAGTTCAACAAACAAATACATAATCTAGTTAGAACATGGGCAAAGGAGGTAAAGACACATTCAGTGCAAATGTACAGATGGCAAATAAGCACATGAAAAAAAAGCCACGACGTGATATCACTATACACCTATAAGAATAGCTAAAATAAAAGAACAGTGACAACACCAAATGCTGCCAAGGATACAGAGAAATTGGATCACTCATATATTGTTGGTAGAAATAGAAAATGGAACAGCCACTGTGACAAACAGTTTGGCAGTTTCTTCTAAAACTAAAAACACGTTTACCATACAACTCAGCAGTTGCACTCTTGGGTATTTATTCCAGAGAAATGAACACTTACGTTCACACAAAATCTGTACCTGAATTTTTATAGCAGATTTATTTGTATTAACCAAAATCTGTAAACAGCATAGATGTCCTTCAATAGGTGAATGGTTACACAAACCATGGTGCAATCATACCATGCAATACGTGGGGTGGGGGTGGGGGGGGCGGGGAAGGAACACAATATTGATACACACAACAACTTCAATGAATCTCCAGAAAATTACACTAAGTTAAAAGAATCTGCCCCAATAGGTTACATACTGTATGATTCCATTCATATAGCATTCTTGAAATAATGAAACTATAGAAATTAAGAACAAATTAATTGTTTGTCAGTGATTAAGGAAGGGATGGGGATGAGAGAGAAGTGGCTGTGGCTATAAAAGGGCAACATGAGGAATCTGTGTTATGATGTACATGTTCTGTATCTTGATCGTATCAATTTTAATATCCTGGTTGTAATATCACACTACAGTTTTGCAAGGTGTTACATTGTGGAAAAGAGAATAAAGGGTACATAAGATCTCCCTATATAATTTTATAACCACATGTGAATCTACAATTATCACAAAAATAAAAAGTTTAGAAAACATCATTAACGCTTTAAAGGAAGGAGCACAGTATTGGATTCATAAGATCTAGGTTTTTGTTCAGTATCACTACTCAGGAGCCATGACCTTGAGTAAGTCACTTCAACTTTCAGAACCACAGTTTTCTAATTTGTACAATGTGTAGATTAGATCATTTGACCTCTGAAATCAAGTTACAGTTACATAAATCTTTGATACGTTTTTATTTCCTAGAAAATAGTATCAGCATAAAATATACCCTTCTCTACACAACTGAAATGGAGTGCTTGCTCACTAACGGGCAAATTTCTAAAGTGTTCTCAACCCAGCCCAAGATAGCATTTCCCCATGAAGTTAGAGATGAGAAACTAGTTTAAGGTTAAATTAGAAACTCTACCTTCTCAGTCTATCAGAGGGCCAAAGAAATATTTCCATTACAGAATTTTTTTATTTTTTCAGAAAGCCAAACTTTTCCCAGACCCTGTTTCACAGGGAGGGGAGATAACCCACATATGTGTGGCAGGTCCTTTAATTCACTCTAGCTTCAGCAATGTTGGGTTTGGCTTAGTTATTAGGACTAACATGTTTACATGACATTTGGGGCATGCTTCTTCTGGTCTTCTGTCACCAGTTTATTGACTCCAAGACAGTGTGGGTATGAATCCATTATTCTTGCTAGAAGCTAGTCTGTAATATATTATATATTCACACAGTGTTTTCTTTTTTTAAGTTATTTCCTCTCTTAAAATCTACAAGGTCTTCAAGGAAATTTAAAGAAAAAATGTTATTTAAAAACCACATGACTTTTAAATTCACAAAGGTTTTTCTTAAATACTAGGAATGCTTATTCCGAGTTCAAATTGCATTGGTACTAACATATACACAAAATAATAGAGTGACATAATTCTGTGTATATAATGCACACCTTGTAATAGATACACAAAACTATGGAATAGATGAAGGTTTGGGAGTGGCCACTCATGATTCTAAGTAATTAACTATGGAAATCGTTCTGTATACTTAAATATAAAGCTGGGGTCCCTAGGCTGTAAATAAATAAACTTAATGGGTTTGAGGATTCTGTGAAGATCTTTGAAAGGTATAATGCTTGAGCTCTCCTTGGAAGTTCAAAGAAAATGCAGAGTTAGAGCTGGTTTACATAATTTTGGGAATTTATTAATACACAAATAGTTATTGGAACCCTACTATGTGCTAAGTACTATCTAGGTGATGGAGGATGGTTTATAGAAAAATAGGCAAGGATCATAAGTTCTACGATAGAGGTAAGTATTAAGTGCTAGTGGAGGATATAGGAAATTCTAACCCCCACAAGTTGATTTTTACACGCACGCGATTGCTTTTTAAATTCAGAACCCCATGTGAACAAAGACATCCATTGCCCCACACTAGGAATATCACATGGGCCTAAAGGGTTTCAACTGCTGGCCTACTGGTATACCCAGAAATCTGTAAACAACTAACAATTTAAATCCAGACTGCCTGGTGCCAAGCAACTTTGCTCACTCGTCAAGCTTGCTCGTGACAGAGTATAGGTGATAATGGACTCATCACGAAACGACTGATATGTTTCATAGGCTCAGCAAAATCTGGTCCCACAGGCCTCTCTGTGGGATGTTCTCCTACATAACTGCGTTTCTCCTTCTAGTGACTCTGGCCTTTGAGTTTTCCTTCTTTCTCCAGTAAACCAGGCCATGTGTTTTGCACAATTTATTCTGAACCCTGTCACATGACAATGAAAACCCAATTGTACTCTCCTGCAAAACAGACTTCCTGGGTGACGTTGTAAAGGAAGTAATAAGAAAGTATGTTAAGATTTTCTCCCAAACTTACATAACACAAGAGACCAAGCTCGTTGGAGGGAAATCGAGCATCCTCATGGACAAAGTGACCTTAGATTCCCCATATAAACCCAACATTCTCCACTCCAGACTGCTGGACTGTGTTAGTGTCTGGTTTGTCTGATTTGATTACGAGCCCCTTGGGCAAGAATTTTGCCGAATTCTATGTTCTCTACAGCACCTAGCCCACTGTTGGCACCACCAAATGCCAAAGAACACTCAACCTCTGTTAACGAATAATAAGATTGACTTCCCAACTCAATGTGATGAGGTTTCTGTCATTTTTATGCCAGTGTTCTTTCTGATTTGTATTTCATATTCGTGTCTGGAGAGCAAGCTTCATGTGTTACTGAATCACCTCTGGACTGATCTTCTTTTCAGGAAATGTAGGCATGAGGCTGAATGTTTTTCAACCACAAGTTTTGGGAACGCAGACTGCTGAAATATGCTAGGCTACATGAAGGGGAAATGTTTCTGAAAGAGTCACTTTTTTTCTTTTTTTTTCAGCAGTCATGGGGATCTCTGTGAGCCAAGGATGCAGACTGGTTAGCAGATGTGACCATAAAACCAGCAGGTCCCTTTAATGCAATATTTCACTTTATTTTCTCTGTTCCTAAGGAAAATAGTCAGCTTTCTGGTCTATTGATGTCTTCTTAATCGTACTTCTTTAATTGTACTTCTTATTTGCTCTAGTGCTGGATTAATTATTAAGTTTCTCTTCGTGTTATATGAGTCCCCGCACTGATTTTTATAGGCGGAAATCAGATATTACTTATGGGATTTCACAACACAAACACAACAAAGGAATTTTCTGGGCAATTCCATCTTAATTCGACTGAAGGTGAAAATGTTTTCCTAAAGAGAGGATATTTTCATTATATGATTTTTTTCTTGCCATTTAGCATGTCTTGTAATTTTTTTGTTGAAAGTTAGATATGATGTATTGGGTAACAGGAATTGGGATATACAGCCCTTTAGTGTCAGGTTTTATGTTTAATCTATCTAGAAGTTGAACTGTGTTCAATGTTTTATGTAACTATACATACTAGAGGCTTCAAATATGTCTATTGCCCTTACTTTTGTCTCCTCTGTTGTCTTTGAGCTTCCCTAAGATCTCCTCAGAGACAGTCTGTGTCTTTCAGTCCTTTCAGCTGTAACCCACTGTTATTATACTGAAGCCCTATTGGTGTGGGTGGCAATGGGAAGGGTGTAACATGTGGAGGAGGAAGAGCATTCAATAATCTTAAATAGAAATCTCAGTCTTTTAATCAGCCTATGTCAACTTCACCAATATTTCTTGGCTTTATTCCCACCTTAGGTGAAACAAGATGGTTAGAAAGAGCCAGAGTTGGGTACATGCCCTTCCCCATATGGGATAAGGCTCTGGTAGTCTTATACAATAAGTCCCCTACATACAAACGAGTTCCATTCCGAGACCACATTCGTTAAGTCCAATTTGTTTGTTAAGTCCAACAAAGTTAGCCTAGGTACCCAACTAACACAATCGGCTATTTAGTACTGTACTGTAATAGGTTTATAATATTTTCACACAAATACATAAAAACAAACACAAAAAATAAAACATTTTTAATCTTACAGTGCAGTAACTTGAAAAGTACAGTAGTACAGTACAACAGCTGGCATACAGGGGCTGGTATCGAGTGAACAGACAAGACAAATTACTGACTGGAGGAGGGAGAGGAGGTGGGAGATGGTAGAGCTGAACTATCATCAGCAATAGGAGACAGAGGGCAAGCTGCAACTTCACTCATACCTGACACTAATGGCACAGGTTCTGGTTCCTTACTGGATTCAATTCTATCTACCATCTTGATAAAAACGATCCAGTGATGTCTGGGTAGTAGCTCTTTCTTTCTCATCATAGATGACTCAGTAGCACTGGATTGCATCCTGAACGGCTGCTGCAACCTTCGTGTACTGTTCTACTGTGACCAAGAGGGGGCATTGGTTTTCAGTATGTTCAGCTTTTTTCTTGTGAAGATGGGAGTAACTGCTTCCAAGCTCTTTACATGTTGAAGATGAGCCATTACATGTTTTTCACAGGTAAAAATTAATATGATAAGGGAGTTGAAGTACTGCTACAAATAAGTGGGCTAATGACTCTTTATTAAATCCTGGAAGGTGGGTATGAACAGCTACAAAGGATTTTATTGGGGCAACTTTAGAAATATGAATATGAACTGTATTTAGATAAAAGCATTATATCAACATTAAATTTTCTTATGATAATTATACTGTGGTTTGTGAAAGAACATTCTTGTTTTAGGAGAGAAGTGTTGCAGTATCGGGCTGAGTGTTATGATGTCTACAATTAACTAACTCTCAAATGGCTGTATGTTAATAATTAATGAGTCTGATCGAAGGCACCTTTTTTTGCAACTTTTCCACAGGCTTGATATCTTTCAAAATAAAAAATGAAAAAGTAAATAAAAGGAATGACAGTAGTAATAATCAGTATAAAATCAAATGCTGTATCCTTGTGGGTGTTAGGCATCATACAGAGAAAAGTTAAGCTTACCTTGGATCAATAAATACACTGAAAATTATTTCAGCATACTATGTGTGAATTAACTTTTTGCAAATGAGACCCAAGTTATAGTAAAATAATCAGCCAAATACACAGAAACATAAAGAATACAGTAGATGGTCCAAAAATTCTTGGGTGAAAAACTCTTGCAAAAGACAGAAATTTACAAGGGCTTTGGTAAACAGTCTTAGGAAATTAAAAGTAAAATTTTGGATGCAATAAACTCACATATATTCTATTTATTGCTGTGTAAACACAAAAAGTCAATAAAAAATGGTAACATCTAATATAAATAATTGCAATAACATGCCGTCCTACTTTAATTAAAAGCTTTGCACAAACCTATTTTCTTCAAAATGCTGCCATTTCACTATACTGGTTACTTTGACAACATGTGAAATAATGAAAACGTATACTTAGTCTTGGCTCTGAAGCTTTCCCTAAATAGGGCACTTTCAAAGATACCTTCTCTCCTGCAGGTGATGGTAAAGTGATTAAAATGATGGCAAAATCCAACAAAAAGGTCAGACTGAGTATTGCCAACTGCTAGAAACTTTCATAAAGTGTGTCTGAGTAATGATTTTATCCTTCCACATCACCTTCTCCACTTGAGGAATGTGCCAAGGCCCCAGGGAAAGGTTAGTCAGAGTGCTCATAGGGCAGGAGAGTAATAAGGGGGGAGGAGGATTGACTACCCTATATATCTGGGGTAAAGCACTGGATGCTCTAGAAAAAGAAAAATACTTCTGTGTTAAGGCATGTTTTAGAGGTAACTTCATGCCAATTAGTACCATTTCTAAACTATCTTTGCCCTGAAGAATTTCAGGGGCTTGATTAAAAAAAAGAAAAGAAAAGAAAAAGCCTTACTTAATAAGCAGGCAATGTCACAATCAGGACTGCAGTGTAGGCATCCTTATAGGATACAATAATTAACGCACCTGACAGTGAAGTCTGGCCGCCTTCCCTCCCAAACTCCAAGAACAAGCAGTCTGTTTTTAAAAGGCTATGTCACAGCTAGAGAAAGATACAGTGAATTTCAAGGGCAACAGAAACAAAGCAGACAGTTGAAGAGCCCCTGTCCCTCCAAACCTTGCCCTTTTTTACATGCTCTTTGATGCTGGGAGCTAGGAAGTGAGTGAGAAGCTGGAGAAATGGAGAAACTAGACTGGGATTCATTCCCTTGCCTCTTTAAGACTTTCATTCTCCTTCCAACTCTCATTTTCTTCTATTGGAGCCTACGTCGGATATTTGCATCTCAGAATCAGATGAGGGAAAACAGAAGGGAAGGACCTGAGACTGGCTGCAGGAAGTCCTAAAATCCCAGCAGTTTTTCTTCAATTCCTGCCCCCACTAGAGACGGCTGCTGCTCTGGACTGAGCACAGAGCCTGAAGACCAAACAGCATCAAGTTCTCCAGACATTTCTCTGATAGGAGTTCCTGTGTCTCAAGACCCCAGGATAAACCAAGAGCTTCAGAGTCCAACAGCTTGAGGGTTAAACCCCAGTTTCATTGGTTGTTTTTTTTTTTTTTTGCTTGCCTTGAAGTCATTTAACAAATCAGAGTCTTGGTATCATCTGTTAAAAGCAACTGGTGAGCAGGGAGCGGTGGGGAGTTTGGTGGGGGGGCGTGGGGGCAGTTGGGGGAGAGGTACTATTCACTGCTCTTAAGTTGGTATGAGGATCAAATAAGATTGAGGGTTCATCACCATGTCTGACAGTTTTAAGGGCTCAGAGAATGATGGCTGTCCAGGCTCTTCAGCCACGAAGGAAGGGCAGGGGTTAGTGTCTTCCTTTTCCAATTCTACATGGAACCACAGTGTGGGTAATGGAGGCTGTGACATCAGTCTATTCTGACTACCTTTAATGTTAACCTAGGCACGCCACTAACACCAGGACTGGACAAAGTTCCAAAGGAGACAATGCTTGTCTTTAATGTTCTTGTCCTGCTCCTTCTAAAATTAGCTTTCATATCCAGAACCCTTTTTCCACACCTTCTTTCTGGTATGGGGGCTTCACGTGGCATGCCCCATACAACCCTCTCTTCATCTTCACTCCTTTGGCAAACCTGTCTTCTACTTTCCCCAGGTTCTCTGAGGAGATATCACCTACTGCTCCTATAAATCATTCAGTGCTCTGAGGCTAAGTCCTGCTCTCTTTCCTTACTCTACTGACAAGATCTTTCAGTAACAAGGGGGCACAGACTTGATGTCTACAAAGTGAGCAGAGTTATTTTGCCATCTTAGAATTTTATTATTTCAATAATTTTCCAAAATAAGTACAATTTGATAAATTTTCATTATTTGAAATAATATATCAAAGACTTTAAATATTGGCATATTCTTTGATAGATATAATTGAAATTATATCTTAAATAAAGAAAATACAGTAATCCTAGATTAAAAATAGAAAAAAAATATGAACCTTGACCCAGTGTAACTTCCAGATTAATGATTTCCCTACCACCAATTCATTCTCCCTAATTATGAATGGTGATATGAAAGTTAACACTATTCTTATTCTGTGAAGTCAGATCTTTTTTTTTAAAGTTTTATGTGTAAGCAGAATATCAGTCCTTGTCAAGAAACATGGTTGCTTTATAGTTTTCTGAAAATATGCTTCAGTTATACATATCTGGGCACACAGTTTGGAAAATTCAAATTAAATTTCCCAGAATTTAGTTCATTATAGAGTCCATGCTTACTGCCTTAGGGAAACTGACTTTTCAGTACCTTATCATGGTTACCACATTCTTAAGCTATGAGTTTCTCGTCACTAAAATTCATTAGCTTTCTACAAGTATAGATTTTACAGTTTGTGAGATCATAACATTTCTGTTTTAACGTAGAGCTCCTTGGTCACAGTGGGGCAATTTTGAGTGAAGTTGGAAGGCTTGTTATTGCCTTTCTCTCACCAGGTTTAAATTTATATCCATTTAGTGCCTTTTTCTGATATACTTACTCTGTCAAATCGCTAGGGATAAGTCAGCTCATGATAATATCCTCCCTTTACCCCACACCAAGATATCCATGTCCTTCATCCCCATAAAATTTTCAACTTTAAATCTGATGCTTTTCTTTTGTTACCTGTAATTGAATATAACCGCTTGGGCACCAAAATTTAAAACCAACAAACAAAAAGTCTCTGACACCTCTTACTACTTCCAACAACAACAATGAAAAAAAATGCACACTCGCGGAGCAACTAAGCCCGTGAGCCGCAGCTACTGAGCCTGCGCGTCTGGAGCCTGTGCTCCACAACAAGAGAGGCCGTGACAGTGAGAGGCCCGCACACCGCGATGAAGAGTGGCCCCCGCTCGCCGCAACTGGAGAAAGCCCTCGCACAGAAACGAAGACCCAACACAGACGAAAATAAATAAATAAATAAATTTATTTTATTTTATTTTTAAATGCATACTAATCTCCTCTCTAATTTCTGAATAAAGAAAAAACTCACACCTCAGTTTTAGTTGTTGTTTTAATGATTTACTAAGGCTCTTGCAAAGGTTGTTTGCTATTCAGGTGTCTTTGAAAGTGCAGTAAAACGTCTATCGCTGGGACAGCGTATAAACTCTCTCCACAAGATCTTATAAGCTCATGATTTTCATCATTTACCCTGAATTTCCTCTTAAGACTGTGTATGAATGCAAAGAAGGAAAAAATGGAGCCTATTTTTTTTCATTCCATGCTTATACACACACTCAAAGTTTTCAAAGCAAGATGTCATTCTAGAAATAAAATAAACACAGGAAACTTTCCTCTTAGCAATACTTTTCAGAGGCAAAGACTAAATGAATAGTAGCAAAGGTGGAAAGAGCATGCCAAATATTTTTACATTTGTTGGAAAGTCTAAATAAAAAGATGGTCCCATAGTGAGCTTTGCCACATTGAGTTGAGATTCTGGGAGAAATCTGCATGGAGAACATTCCTGAGGCTGGCACCCCTGAAGAGGGCTCCCTTAAATTCTTCACAGCTGGACTCTGGGGAAAAGCAGCTGCTCTGTGCGCCAAGGACACGGAGGGAGGAGGGAGAGGGAACTACCAAGCTGATTTCTGAGGAAGCTGGTTCCCAACCCAAATATGAAAATTAGGGCCAAGACCCTGATTATTTGTCACTATTTCCCTGCAATTTTGAATCAGTAATCATATTCCTCTGAAGACAGATGTTCATAAAATGATTGCCAGCCACATTTTACCCAAGCTTTAGTCATTAATTTGCTTAAATTTTCTAAACTAAGGATATTTCAGTCAAAGTTATGCTGATACTCCACAGAAATTCAACAGCACTAAGAGCAAGCACTGATCAATTTCCAAACCTTGGTCCTTTAGGAGGTGAATGACTACCCCCTTTCTTTTCTTTTTTTTTTTTTTTAACATCTTTATTGGAGTATAACTGCTTTACAATGGTGTGTTAGTTTCTGCTTTATAACAAAGTGAATCAGTTATATATATATTCCCATATCTCTTCCCTCTTGCGTCTCCCTCTCTCCCACCCTCCCTATCCCACCCCTCTAGATGGTCACAAACCACCGAGCTGATCTCCCTGTGCTATGTGGCTGCTTCCCACTAGCTATCTATTTTAACACTTCTTTTAGCTTGTACATCAGGACCTGCTGTTTTTAGATGAACTTTTTCTTTCTAATGAATATTTGCGTCACCTATAAATAAGCATTTGCCTCCTCTGTCTCCAACTCCCTTTAATTACTATTCTATAAGAACGCCTTCATGCTTATTATATATCTCCCATGACTTTATTACCTTCTAAACTCCTTAAGAATAGTGAGTAATTCCTTAAGAATAGTGACTTACTTTTTGTAAGTCATTTACCACTGGCTGTTTAACAGCTACCTATGAGAAAAACAAATCACTTTTTATTCTCACTGAATTATGAAAGATTGTAATTATTTTAATGAAAAATGTTATCTTTAGTTATTGAAAATACTAGTATTTGTCATATAAAAATAAAGTTTATTAGTGACCACACTTTAATTTCAGTATAAAAACTGGTGGGTGTTGTTTTCTTACCATCTGATATTTTCATGTCTATTGCCACTTTGTTTTAGCGTATGATTGCTCTCATTTTAATGTTTCCTCATCTGTGTTGACTACTAAAGTAAGTTTCACAAGGCAATCCATGCATAACCTACCTGCTACATGGAAATATTATTTAGAATGATAAAGTTCCTGGGTACCACTATAACATAAACTCTAACTGATGTTTAAAGATGGAATAAAAACACAAACACCTTTCACACTTTGCCATGCTCTACTGAGTTAATGGAATTCCCATATGGTTAAGGGAAAGCAGGAATTGAGCTTTACTAACCTGCATGCTTTCCAATAACATTGAGTATTCTATGGTCTACCAGCCTCAGGAGCTGACATTCTGATATCTTCTCAGCAGAATTCAACTACAAACCCAATAAAAAACCTAGCTAAGTAGGTCAGACGGCTGACAGCCCTGGCACTGAGTTTATTTCTGACTGGTCAAGGATTCTGTACCACGGAAGAATGACAACGACATAATAAATCTACCTTGTTGCTTATAAAGAAGTAATTTAATGAGAAATTTGGAGAATGTCTCATAATATCAAACAGTTGTTTTAACTTAAGTCCTATAACACTATTCTCTCTCTCACACACATACACACACATACACACACACAATAATTGAGAAATGTTCCATTCTTGATATGGCCTAAAAATGTTCAGAGTTTCATTAATACAGTGTCCATTACTTTTTGACTAGAAGAACAAAACTTAACATGTTAAACCTTATCTATACAAAGACAGTATTGAAAGAATCAATCTGATAAAAAAATCCCCATTTGTATATTCCAATATCTCAAACTTAATTCACTGTCTTCCTGCCCATAACAGTTGTCAAATTGCCACACTAAAAATTTCAGAAATGTCACCTCTTTCCATACAGTCAAGTCCTGTGAATTTCACTTTGAAGCTATTAATTTGATTCCTTACCCCCCTTCCACTCATGTCCCCATTCCTCTCCCAACAAACTGATGGTCCCATCTCTAATCTCCTTACTGCCAACACATTTGTCATCCTGCCATCAGAGTTTTGTTTGTAAAGCACAAACCTAACCAAGCTATTCCTCTGTTCAAAAGCCTTTAATAGCTTCCCTATACATGAGGAATAGATTTTTAAATGTTTTTAACATAAAATTAAGGGCTGGCTCATGATTAACTGCAGTTTATCTCCTTGTTATTTTAAATGATATCCAATATCATAATGTGATTAAGAACACAGCTTTTCAATTTTAAAAATCCTGGTTTTAAATTCTGACTTCAACATTTTCTCACTAAGTGATCTTGGAAATAGTTCTTAACCTTTCTCAGTCTCATACAAAATGGAAAGAAAAATACCTTATTTGTCCTGAGAATTAAATTAGATGACATATATGAAAGTACATAGTGAATACTCAATATACGGTACTCATCATTGCTTTTTACTTTTCCGACTTCATCTATTAATATACCCACCCTCCACCACATGTAGCTCAGGTGGCAGACAGATTGCCTTACACAAGCCAACTGGTGAAGAGGTAGTTGTTTCTTGAGCCCTATTTTAAGGATTCTGTGGCAAATCAGGCTCAGCAGGAAAGGATATTGAAATAGATTAGCCACGGTGGGCACTGGGCACAGGAAAGAGTGTCAGTTGCATTGATGTTACATGCTACATTCTAGCCAATTTGGAATGGGTGTTGTCCCTTTATCTCCTGTCTTCATAAGTTTGGCCTCTTTGTCTCCTCTGCCTAGAATGTTCAATGGTTTTCTCTTTTTCTCCTTCTACCTGTCAAAATCTTACTCATTATTTAAGACCTGAAAGAACTGCATAAACTTTGTCATAAACCTGCCCTTCCTGGGTACTGCCAATTGCACACTGCATCTCTGTTGGAGCTCTTATTGCAGCCTGTGTTGAATTATAACACTGCATGCCTCTCAGGTTTCTGTACGTTGAAGGTAAGGACTATCACTCATTCACTGTTGTTTGCCCTACAGCACCTGGGGCAGTGCTTGCAATAGGCCAGTAACAGCAACAACCAAAACTGATAGAACCTTAACCGTAACCATGTGCCAGGCCTTTTCTGTAAGCACTTTTTACGTATGTTAACTCAGTCAATCCTCACAATAACTCTGGGTAGTTCCATTATCCCTATTTACAGAAGAGGACAACGAGGCATAGAAGGTAAAATAACTTGCCTACGGTCACAAAAATAATAAGTAGTAATCTGTCTTCTTAACCATTGTGCAATGGTTTGCTGAACTGAATTCTTGGGAACATTTTTTGTCTTGAACTGTTGGAAATACATTTTGATATTATTCACTTCATTTGAATGTTCAGTTTGTAGACAGCATGCATGGCCGGTCACATTTTCAATGTCCATTCTACAGAAAAGCCATCTTGCATATACAAAGAGGTTTTGAGTGTAAACTTTGTGCTGGGGCTCTGTAGGCTGATATTCGGTATCATTTATATTACGTGTACATATCTGTTCCACTTGTTAATAGAATTGCTAGTAAGTGTTTTATTTCATGGTGACCTTTTTTCTTAAAACAAACAAAGTTTTTAAATCTCTAAAAAATTTCACACACAAAAATTCTAATGTTGAAAATTTCCACTGTGAGATCATTGGAAACAGGCCAGAGAAGCAATCACATGGAGAAGAGAAATTGTGTTCACATGTGCCAAATTAAGCCAGATGAAACCAGGGATGTTTTAATTCCTCTGTCAAGCGTGCATATCCACACATGGGAACCTGAGGGGAGGGTGTCATATTTAGCTTGGGCTTTGCAACAACTTTCCCTTTCCTAATATGGATATTTTCTTCTACTTATCATGGGCCAAGTCTCAACAGGAGACCATGCCTTTGCACGTTCCCCCCCCCCCCAACCCCCAGATGGAATAACCAAAGAAGTAGGTCTAGGTGGGACATTTGCCACTTTCCTCTGGTTCTCTTGAGCTAGCTGTGATGATCTACTGAAGAGCTGTATAAAAACAGAGCCAGGGATATTTCTGAATAAAGGATAGATGTGAGACCACGGACTTGCCTTGGTAGGGAAGTCAGCCAGAGCTCTCTTTATTCTAGCAGATGAGCCTTTTTTTTGCCTAGAATGCCTGTGTGAGCCTTCAAGAAACTTTCAGACAAAGCAAATTGGAGGGTACGCTGATGGGCATAATTTAACATTACAATCACACCGTATCTTGATGACAATTGCATTTCCTCATGATATATGTGCATCCTGTAACTCAATTTACCCTTTTTATTTAATAAATGTCAATGTTTCACTTTTTAAAAGTCTTACAGTTGAAGGGCACCTGTAGTCCTAAAGATCCAACCAAAACAATCATGAACCTTCAGAAAGTAACCAAATACAGACTTGTTTAAACGAATTCATATCCATGTAAATTGAGTCATACATATTTTTCCTACATTTGAGATAAAAACCAGTCACTCTTTAAGGGCTCCATGTGCAACGATCCTTGGAGCAGCACTGCCTTGCTAGAGTGAGCCTCAGTTCTCTCCTCCAGCCACAACATTTTTGTCTTTGACCTATTACAGAAGTGTTGGATGTCTCTGCCTTCTATAGTGCACTGACTCAGTAGGAAACAACTGCATAATCTAAAACAAATTTGGCCTGATTTGGGAAGTGCTAGCACGGTTTTTCCACCTTAATAATTTTATAACTAGAATTCTGAGTTACTGTCTGCTCCCAGGCACTATCTTTCATCTAACTTTCCATCTCAGCATGTTCTCAAGAAGCACTTGAAAACCCCTGTGATTTTTTTTTTTTTAATAGAAACTTTGAAGAATTTTTACAATTGAAGTGCTCTCTGCTTTAGTGGGTAGGGCTCCATGTTTCCAGCTATTATCTCATTTGTCCACATGCCGTTCCCTGTTAGAAAAAAGAGCAAGCATGTAAAAGAAGTGGAAGTGAAGTGGTGTCTCAGCATTTATGTTTATGGTTTCAGACCCTACTTATTATGTGGAATTGGTCTAGAACTTCTGATAGCTGCTCCAAACATGGATTAGCTGGATGCAATCCTGGTCATTCTGAAGCCCCACTTTTGTGAATGTTTACTTGGTGACATTTTTTTTAATGATTAAAAATGTTCCTAGAAGGGTGGGATAGGGAGGGTGGGAGAGAGGCTCAAGAGGGAGGGGTTATGGGGATATATGTATACATATAGCTGATTCACTTTGTTGTACAGCAGAAACACAACATTGTAAAGCAATTATACTCCAATAAAGATATTAAAGAAAGTTAATTTAAAATGATTACATGATTAAATGATTTTAAAATGTTAATAACTTCACCAGAAACTTCTTTTCAAGTGAAAATTCTACTCCCCCTGAAAATTGTAAACATTTTTTTGAAGAATACAAGTTTGCCAATTTGAAGCAAGATTTTGATCTAGGTGATAACTGGGAGAGACATCCTATTCACCTATCTCTGAGAGCCAGAATGTATTTAACTAACTAGTGTAGTCAAGAAGCAGTTGAACTAAAAGAGCTCGACTTTCTTTTCTTAATAGCTGTTTTAGGCTTGCAGATATTCAAATTTCTATCTTGTAGGCAACAATAACTGTATTTTTAGATTTGCTTTTTACAAGTGTAAAGGAAATCATTGATGGAGCAGAATTAATAATTACAAGATTTATACAGTATTTTCCATTTTTATCATGCTTTGTTTTAATCTCCATCGTTTAGCACTGTGCCAAGTAGATAGTAAGTACTTAGTGAAAATAAAATATTTAGTAAGTATTTATCAAATAAATGGATGGATTTATATATTTGTATTTCAGTACAATCTATGTAGTTATTTGAACCATATTTTTTCCTGATATGTGTGGCTATCATTCAATCATGATCAATTCATTCAGTTGGCAAAATGGCTGAAATGACATTTACAGATATTGTGTATATTGGTTTATGTTGCTTGCCTAGATTTGATTATTTTAGGCAGTTTTGTGGTAGAAGGTGGTAATGGTTCTCTTTTTAGTGCTTTTCTCAAATTATTCCCAGTAAGCGCTTAGTAAGTTTACACTTCTCTTGGAGATAGGTAGGGTCATATAACTTGTTTGGCCAATGGAATGTCAACAGAAATGGCATATGTTAATTCCTGATTGAGGATATAAGGGTTCATATCTGACTTACTACACTCTCTCTTTTCCTTTGCTGTAACAATTGGCCATGTTCCAAATAATGTCTGCTCCATCAGCCTGTGTCCAAGAATGAGGAGGACAAGGCAGATCCCAGACCCAAGTCAACCTGCTATGGATATAGAGGATGTTCTTTATTGTAGCATAAACTAACCCAACCTGACTGATATTATGTTATCATGAAAACCAAAGGAAGTGTGTTTCTGGAATAAAGGACTGATCGACAGTGCTAAATATTGAAGAGTAGTTAACTACTGTAAGGGCTAAAGAATGTCCAGTGTATTTGGCTACAGGGAAGCCATTTAAAAATTTTTTATTTCAATGAGAATAGTCTCTATAGAGTGATAAGTATGAAACCAGACTGCAATAGGTTCAGGAGTGAGAAGTGAGGAAGTGGAAAGAGTGACTGTAGAAAACTCGAGAAGTTTTTCTGTGAAAGTGAGGGGAAACATGAGTTAGTAATTGGAGGGAAATCTGAAATTCAGAAAGGTGGTTTTCCTTTAAGTTGGAGACTGAAAGCATGTTAAAATGTTGATAAGATGTAGGCAATAGAGAGTGAAATGAAGAAAAGGAGTAATAATAAAAGGAGCAGGGTCCTAAGGAAGCAGAAAAGGATGAAATACAGGCAGAGGCCTTAGTCCCAGTTAGGAGAAAGGACCCTTCTTTCACCATAGTGAGAAAGGAGGAGCAAAGGTTTGGTGGCACGAAGTTGGAACAACTGGATACTTTTGATGATTTGGAAAGTCCAAAGTGACATCGTCTACTGAGGAAAAGTGAGGACATGGCAAATCCAAAAGTTTAAGGAGAATAGTAGTTTGTGAAGAACAGGGCACGTTTGTGATATGACTAGTGAAATATGGAAGTTCTGTTATTAAGACCCAGTATGTTACCATTTTTAACATAAAGAATAATGAGAATTGTGATGTCAGGTCAAAAATCAAGACTCATGTTTGGATTTTCAGGATAATTTAAACACATTAACTTATGGTCTTATTGTCAATAAAATGAGCTGGCAACATTAAACTACCCTACTCTTAAATTCATATATTCTTTCCCCCCAATTTTTCTATTATTTTATCTTCAGAGTTATAAAGTATTGCATTAGGTTTCCAGTTTCAAGAAGGTGAAGTAGAGAGCTTTCTATTTTCTTCTTCTGCTGAAAGTCATACCAAAACAACAAGAGTAAAGAAACAGATATAAATCCCATGTTTAATCAAATTCAAAGATATCTACAATCCTAAGTTATGATTATCTAAAGAAAGAAAAAAATAGAGGAATTATGAAAATCTTAGCAGAGAGAGGAAAAGTCAAATTTAAGTACCTATGTGTAGTGGAGGAGGTGTAGATAACTGAAAAAAAGTTAACCAACTCACCTCAGAGGATTTCAGGAAAGGCTCAGCAATTAGGAGCATGGGGAAGAGAAAAAATGGAAGGCTAGCAGGAACCTGATAATAGGGGTCTGAAAAGTTGTATATGGAGTATTTAGGCCCCAGGTGTCCACTCCAACCCGCAGCATCAGATGACTGCCTCCCTTCTACAACTCCAGAGCCAGAAGGAATTTATCACAGAGAAATTGAGTCAGCAAGGCCGCAGAGACTGAAATTCTAAGCACAAAAGAGGGCAAGCATGAGGTCCTGGACTGATGATGAGGAGATTAAGTCTTCACAGTAACTACTGAGACTCCAGCCTCTTTGTCACACCTGCCTCCTGAGCATCAGCAGTAGGGCTCACAGCCCCCAGGAGAGGTTAGAGCAGCCAGAAAATTGATATACAGACATGGACATTTGCAGCATCTGAAATGGAAACACCAGTTTTTCATCCAGTTGTTTTAAAAGAAGCTCACCAGTTGGCATGTCCCATCCATGCATACAGAAGTCCAATCAGCTTTTTAGCTCCTTACTTGTGCAGAAGACAAAGATCAACACACATTCAAGGAAAGCCTCCAACATGGAAGAGAAAGGCCAAAGCAAACCAAACAAATCTAACAAAAGGAACTCAAAAGAAATAGAGATAATGCAGAGAGAAAATATTTAAATAAATTAACATTTAATACCTACAGATAGTTAAGATGATGTTGTAACCTTGAAATAAAGACATACGTTACAAAAAGAAGAAACGTGAAACAAGAAAACTCTCAGAAATTAAAGTCAAACAGCTGAACTTTTTTTTTTTTAAAGTAAAATATGTAGAAAATAAGAGGATCACCAAGAAAGTAGGATTAAAATGCAATGAAGAGGAATATTGGAATAAAAAAGATGAAAATTAGAGGATCTGCAATCAACAAATAGTAATTGAGAGAAAGAGAAAATGATGAAGAGTAAATTATTTTAAAAAGAAGAAAATATCCAGAATTGAAGGACATAAAACTACAGATTAAAGAATTTAAGTATGCTCAAAACAATGAATATGGAAAGAACTACACACAAAAATTAAAAATCTGGAAAAATGCTAGTGTATGTATGTAGTTCTTTATTATAGTCTAGCTAATGAAAATGTCAGTTACTTGAGTATACACTGGTCAAACCTCTGTTGTTCCCAATGAAGCCTCTTTTATCTGAAATAATTTTCTTCACTGATTACAATTCCTTTATCTACCCTAATGGTTCCATACCTCTAGTTCTTATTCCATAAAAAGGAGTTGGTTGTTTAAAACCTTTCCAGACAATACTGGCCACCCTGTCCAATGTGCTGAATCTCACTCAAAACAAACTCAAATCTAATCCACTTACTTAGGTCCGGCATCCATAACTCACTCTAACACAAATTAGTTGTCAAATTTTAAAACATCTTAATTCTGTGGTTAGATATTCAATTTAGTGAAGTTCCTACAATTTCCAAACTCAACTGAATTTTGACTTCTGAAATCACTTCTTTTCTTAAAAGCTCTCATTTCTTGAGAAGTATCTGAACCATTTTTTTAGATGGACCTTATATTTATATTATGTATATTCAGTCAATTCTTTTGGCATCTTATTCAAAACAAGATGTGAAAGGAACTTATTCCCCATTTTTTCTTCTTATTTGGAAAATATGGAACTTCCACTGACATCTCCAATAACAGAGACCAATTATCATTTATAGAAAATACTTTCCCTCATATTTCTAAAATTATGCTATTCAATAATGCATTTGCAACATGCAAAATTTTATATCAAGGCTTGTCTGTTTCAAATCAGCTACTTTCATTTACTTTCTATTAGTGTCAGGTGACCACAAAAACCCTACTCACCTAAGAACATGGGAGAAAAGATATTATTCATCCAGTATTCACTTGAAGGCATGCTAGGATATTTAAAAGAGATTTAGTAAAATTTCTTCCCCCTCAAGTCATCTTTTATTGAACTGTCCAACGCTGAGTTTTAATACCTATGTACCATCTGTTACATCATAAGGTAATTAATTGCCTGCCATGAAACTCAGCCTGGAATTGTCTGAGGCTTGATCTCTGTTATTTAGTTGACGGATATGATGTTGGGACAAATTCTGTGGTTTATGTATATTACCTCCTGATTTTCAGCATCTAGAAATGAAATAACTTAGACTTTTCTTTGATAACAACAATTTAAGGACAGGTTCTAGAAATTCTCAAATATCTAAATACCTGTCCCCTTTCTAAAAGGAAACTACTAACATTAAAAGTATAAGTTTTGAAAACTAGCAAGCAGAGCGCCTACCATGAGATAGGATTTCAATTTATTCTTGTGTAATGAATAACTAAAAGAAAATGCGAATGAGTGGATAAGTTAAATTATACAGAGGCATTGTCTATTTGTTGGTAGCTCCATGGAATGTGGAGGTGATATATCTTTCACTTAATATTCTTTTCTTATATTTTTAAGATTTTTTATTGAAGTATATTTGATTTACAATGCTCTTTTCATTTCTGCTGTACAGCAAAGTGATTCAGTTATACTCACTTCATGTTCAATATTTTAAAAAGGGAGTAAAAATGGTTGGAGCAGGAGACTATTAACAAATGTGACCCAAATGGCCACAGCTTCATCAGTTGTTGGGTATAAATGATGTTTCTTTTACATAAATGCCCAGCACTTTATACTTCTTAGCAGACCCCATATTTTGAAAGCATGACTTCAACCTCATCCCCATATAGGCTTCCTGAGATTTCAGACTGTTTCCATTCTCTTCCACTGGGGTCTCCTCATCCAGCAGCCTCAATGCTGTCTCTTCTTTCAGTTTCCTCTCTCCATCACAATGATGCATAGCAATTTGCTCCTGTGGCTATACTAAACCCCAAGTTTACCAAAGCTGTCCTGTGGTCTGTAACAAAGTGATCAGGTTAGATATGGGGGGATGTTGTGAAGAAGAAACTATTTCTCTAAGAATATGTAGCAATTTTTGTCTCTGTGGCTTCAAAAGAAGATGAGTTTATCTAAGCCTAACATAGTTTTAGCCTGAAACTCTTATTCCTGGGCTCAACAATACTAGGTCAAGACTGAGGATAGGTTAAGGACAAAGTTCATCTTTTCCCCCTGCATTCCTTTTATATCCACCTGCCAACTAAAGGTTGGCACTTGCCATCTACCTCTATGAGGATTAAATCACAAGCTGCTGTGACCACTCACCTTCTACACACCCTGAAAGAAGTTCAGGAGATCAGGAATGAGGCACTCTGTGTCCTGGGGAAAAAATGGCAGAACAGGTCTTCAGATAGTTAAGATATTTTCAGGAGAAGATTTTATAAGCCCAGTTCTTGCATCTCCTCATATTTAGAAAAGCACTAAAATCTTTCATGGTGACGTCTGCTCCTCGTGACTAGCAGCAACCTTTTGCAAAAATGCGTGCTTGGTTACACGTACTCCGCATTCACCAGAATCATATATATACTGACCTTCCCCCCTACCACTTCAGAGCAGTTTCTCAGAGCTATCTGAAATGCTGTCTCCTGGGCTATAGTCCTCATTTTGCCCCAAATAAAAAAACTCACAACTCTCACGTTGTGCATTTTTTTTTCAATTGACACACCTTTTCTCCTTCTTAGACACTCCTGTACACACACACTTCCTATGCCAGCGCCATTTACAAAAGTCCCTGTGCATATCATACTCAAGCAAATTTTCTTGGGAGTTGGCAGCTCAACTATTTTTACAAACAGTATTCAGTTTGGACTCAGTTAAGACACCTTGTCTACACAGGAGACAAGGTGTAGAATCTATAATGTGGTATTATGGGCTGAATTGTGTCACTGCAAAATTTATATGTTGAAGTTCTAACCCCTAGTACCTTACAATATGCCTATATTTGGAAATAAGGTCTTTAAAGAGGTAATTAGGTTAAAAGAGGTCATTAGGATGGGCTCTAATCCAATATGACTCATGTATTTATAAGAAGAGAAAATTAGGGCACAAAGATGTTCAGAGGAAAGACCATGTGAAGACACTAGGAAAAGATGGTCATCTACAAGCCAAGGAGAGAGGCCTCAGAAGAAACCAACTCTGCCAACACCTTGATCTCAGACTTCTAGCCTCCACAACAGTGAGAAAATAAATTTTGGTTGTTTAATCCACCCAGTCTATGGTACTTTGTTATGGCAGCCCTAAGCAAACTAATCCATGTGGTATAAACTTTAAAGCAGAAGAAGGAAAGAAATGATAAAATATTTGACACCTGGTAGATATAGGTAGGAAGGAAGGCGGGGGGGGATGGAAGAAGGCTAGTATAAACTCTTATCCCTTTCTTAAGAAATATTGTTCAGTACCTGAAGGTCTCAGTTTTAAGGGTTACAGTTAGACAAAAACTCACAGAGCTGGAAAAATATGACAGGTTTTTTTTCCAATTTGTTTTTTTCAATTAATGAAATGGAGGCTCAGAAAGGTAAAGCTCCAAGTTCATTCAGTGTAAAAGGAAGCCAAGTTCCCAACTCTAGAAATGGAACATGGTTAAAAACTCAGAAAGAAATGCCATACCATTTCCAGAAGCATGACAATTAGAAAGGGAGAATACCTAAAAACATGTTGGCATCATGATATCAGCAAAATAGCCTCACAAGATGATGGTTCGTAGTCCCAATTCTTTGAAAGCTATAATTTTGCCAGCCAACCAAACCCTTCTAATTCTTCCTCTTACTAGTCCTTCCCTCCACTCACTTTCCCTTCGTTCCAAACTTAAAAAGAGATATACTTTTACAAATGATATATCTCCAGAAAAAGAAGAGTAACATGGGATGGCTTTGGGTTGCCAAACCTGAGGGAACCAAGTGACCCATTCTGATTGGTAACCCATCCTTGTTGGCAGAGATCACAGTAAGAAGATGAATTGGCAGGGGCTGTCTTTAGGAAGTGTTAGAGCAAGAGTGGATGAAGATTCTCCTCTATACTTCTATACAGAGGGACATATTGGGAAGGAAAATCAATTTTAACACCTAAAAACCTTTAGATGGACTCTCTTTTTAAGGTTAAATATATAAGTCACTGAATCAAGGCCACTGGTGTCTGCTCTGCCATTGTCTCAATTCTAGCTGCTTTGGGGCTTGATTCAAAAAGGAGGTAGTCAAATCTGGGTTCGGAAAACAAAAAACTCCTTTGTTTTCCAGGAATGTTAGACTGAGGTAATACACCACATTCACAGAACCCTCTCCAAGGGGGGTGGGGGGAAATGGCAGGTTGCCCACTAAGAAATAATTGCTTTTGGAATAATAAGAAGGGAAGTTACTCTTGCACAAGCATGTCTGTCCTGAATGGCTATAATTTTTGTTTTTAGTTTTCTGTTTTAGGTCAGATGGTATAAATCATTATATTCAGACAGTTTAACTGTGTTCAGCTATAGTTTGATTTTCTGGCATACTAAATCTAACCTAAGTGTTAAAATAAACTGGAGCCAAGCTTTACATTCAAACAAAGTCATAAAACTCTACCATATTTGAAAATAAGGAGGTTGCTTACCAGCTTGAAAAGGTTGAGTATTGACGTCATTGACTACTGTTTCCTGTAGAGTAGCATTTATATTAATGCCAAATTCCCAAAAAAGAAATTAAATGAGTCTAATACGAACATACGAATATATAATACTATATAAATTTACTGAGTATGGTCACAAGCAGCTGTCACTCCCTGAGGTTACATACATACCGCATACATTATTGTACCCATGTCAGGAAATGATAAACATAGAGCCAGTTCTCATTACTGAGTTTGGATCTTTTCTCTCTTCTGGTTTGTATTGAGTCTAATCAAAGTCTGCTTCTGATCCCATTTTCCCTTGACTTGCTTTTCGGATTCAGAAAATATATCTTCCTTTCAAATCCAGATTTCAGTTCATAACTTTGTCCTCTTCCTTTCCCCTTCCTGTTTTCAGACTTTGTGTTATTTTTGTTCCCAATCATTCATTCAAAAATGTAATGAGATGCTACCAGAAAACTACTAGAGCTAATCAATGAATTTGGTAAAGTAGCAGGATACAAAATTAATGCACAGAAATCTCCTGCATTCCTATACACTAATGATGAAAAATCTGAAAGTGAAATTAAGAAAACACTCCCATTTACCATTACAACAAAAAGAATAAAATATCTAGGAATAAACCTACCTAAGGAGACAAAAGACCTGTATGCAGAAAATTATAAGATACTGATGAAAGAAATTAAATATGATACAAACAGATGGAGAGATATGCCATGTTCTTGGATTGGAAGAATCAACATTGTGAAAATGACTATACTGTCGAAAGCAATCTACAGATTCAAAGCAATCCCTATCAAACGACCACTGGCATTTTTCACAGAACTAGAACAAAAAATTTCAAAACTTGTATGGAAACACAAAAGACCCTGAATAACCAAAGCAATCTTGGGAAAGAAAAACGGAGCTGGAGGAATCAGGTTCCCTGACTTCAGACTATAGTACAAAGCTATAGTAATCAAGACAGTATGGTACTGGCACAAAAACAGAAATATAGATCAATGGAACAGGATAGAAAGCCCAGAGATAAACCCAAGCACATATGGTCACCTTATCTTTGATAAAGGAGGCAAGAATATACAGTGGAGAAAACACAGCCTCTTCAATAAGTGGTGCTGGGAAAACTGGACAGCTACATGAAAAAGAATGAAATTAGAACACTCCCTAACACCATACACAAAAATAAACTCAAAATGGATTAAAGACCTAAATGTAAGGCCAGACACTGTAAAACTCTTAGAGGAAAACATAGGCAGAACACTCTATGACATAAATCACAGCAAGATCCTTTTTGACCCAGCTCCTAGAGAAATGGAAATAAAAACAAAAATAAACAAATGGGACCTAATGAAACTTAAAAGCTTTTGCACAGCAAAGGAAACCATAAACAAGATCAAAAGACAACCCTCAGAATGGGAGAAAATATTTGCAAATGAAGCAACTGACAAAGGATTAATCTCCAAGATTTACAAGCAGCTCATGCACCTCAATATCAAAAAAACAAACAACCCAATCCAAAAATGGGCAGAAGACCTAAATAGACATTTCTCCAAAGAAGATATACAGATTGCCAACAGACACATGAAAGAATGCTCAACATCATTAATCATTAGAGAAATGCAAATCAAAACTACAATGAGATATCATCTCACACCAGTCAGAATGGCCATCATCAAAAAATCTACAAACAATAAATGCTGGAGAGGCTGTGGAGAAAAGGGAACCCTCTTGCCCTGTTGGTGGGAATGTAAATTGATACAGCCACTGTGGAGAATAGTATGGAGGTTTCTTAATACTCTAAAAATAGAACTACCATACGACCCAGCAATCCCACTACTGGGCATATACCCTGAGAAAACCATAATTCAAAAAGAGTCATGTACCACAGTGTTCATTGCAGCTCTATTTACAATAGCCAGGACATGGAAGCAACCTAAGTGTCCATCGACAGATGAATGGATAAAGAAGATGTGGCACATATATACAATGGAATATTACTCAGCCATAAAAAGAAACAAAATTGAGTTATTTGTGGTGAGGTGGATGGACCTAGAGTCTGTCATACAGAGTGAAGTAAGTCAGAAAGAGAAAAACAAATACCATATGCTAACACATATATATGGAATCTAAAAAACAAACAAACAAAAAATGGTCATGAAGAACCTAGGGGCAAGACGGGAATAAAGACGCAGACCTACTAGACAATGGACTTAAGGATATGGGGAGGGGGAAGGGTAAGCTGGGACAAAGTGAGAGAGTGGCATGGACATATGTACACTACCAAATGTAAAATAGATAGCTAGTGGGAAGCAGCCACATAGCACAGGGAGATCAGCTTGGTGCTTTGTGACCACCTAGGGGGTGGGATAGGGAGGGTGGGAGGGAGGGAGACACAAGAGGGAAGCGATATGCGGATATATGCATATGTAAAACTGATTCACTTTGTTATAAAGCAGAAACTGACACACCATTGTAAAGCAATTATACTCCAGTAAAAATGTTAAAAGAAGATAAAAACAAAAATGTAATGAGGATCTGCTCTGCACAATAACACATGCATATGACAATAGACACACATGTGTATATGTGCATACACAAGATCATAAAGACTCTTAAACTTATGAGAACTCAGCTTATAAATTTCCAAGCTCCTATCAAGTCTTTTGCATAAGACACAGGACTCTTCATGATTTGGTGTCTTCCTACTAATCTATTCTTTTCTCCTCCACTTCCTTCTCTCATACTTTACACTCCAGAAAGTTTGAACTGGTTGTAGCACCTCGCCTCTGCTTGTCTTTGTACATGATGTATAACTTAACTGGAACAAATCCAAATCCTCTTTATTCATGGGTTATTCCTCTATCGGCCTTCAGTCTGAGTGTGATAGCCACGTCCTCTGAGAAGCCTTCCATAAGCAATCCCAAGGGATTCATATATTCTTTCTCTTAAGTTTTTATTCTTTGCATATCTATCTCATCCAGACTGCAACCTCCATGAAGGCAGTGACCATGAACAGGATCTTATTATGTCTTTGTTTCCTCAATCCCTAAGGTAATTCCTAGCACACAATAGGTAGTCAATAAATACCTGATTAACAAACTATCAAGGGAATAAACTTTTCATACAAAAGTAATTACTGTTCAACTCAGAACACTGAAAGATTATATCCTCTTGTGAAATTCTTTCTGTATCTATGAGTTACTACCCAAGCAGACTCCTAACAGAGACTGTGCTCTCCAATGCCTCTTCCAGAAAAACTGTTGCTCTTGAGAGAAAAAGACGTAGTGAGACTTGGTATGAATTTATTGACAGAAAATGATGGTCTATAGAACGGATAGACATGGTCAAAATAACAGTGCCACACTCAAGGCATGATTTACATTACACTGAGGCTTTATGAGCTTGTCTAGAGACTGACATTCAAAAAGCCTTTATCTTTATGGTAAATGGATATGAGCCCCAAAACAGTGACATACAACTGAATTTTTGGACCTCAACTAAGCTAGGGACCTTGGAAATACTAATGAATTGGTGTCTATAGTAGCAACTTAAAACAATACAAATTTATTATCTCACTAGTTTCTCTGTTCCATGTCTCACAAGGTCAAAATCAAGATGTTAGCCAACTGGGTTGTTATAAGAAGGCTCTGGAACAAACCCCTTCCAAGCTCATTCAGGTTGTAGGCAGAATTCAGCTTCTTGCAGATTAGGACTGAGGTCCTCACGTCTTTGCTGGCTGTCAGCCAAGTCCTGCCCTTAGCTTTTAGAAGCTCCTCTGTAGGTCTTGCAAGTGGCTCCTGCCGTTTAAAACCAGCAAAAGCACGTTGAATCCTTCCCACATTTGGATTCTTTTCTGATTACTCCTTCTGCCACCTCTCTTTTCCGACTAGGGCTGCATGTCTCTTCCGCTTCCAAATAGAGAAAGTTATCTGTTTTAAGGACTCACCTAAGTAGACTGCGAAGACTTGGATAATCCAGGATATCTCTTTATTTTACGGTATGTAACCTCCATCGCATTGGTAAAGTCCCATTTGCCATGTAATACAAGAAACATGTTTACAGGTTCTACGGATTAGGACACGGACATATGGGGGAACCACCATTCTGTCTAACACAGTGCCAATTCAAAATTATAGTTTTAAAATATTTATTGTTCATTTATTTATAGGGGCAAAGAAAAATCTAATTTTATATTAATTAAAAGTGTACCTTTTGGATTTATTTATCAATTTTTTTCCTCTGCCCCAAACAGGGGTGGAAACAAACAAAATATTTCTTATATTGTTGTTCTTTTTGTTTTTCTTCTGCAATTCTAGCTGGCTTATTCACAGATTCAGATTTAATCATTGTTCATTGGTAATTATGGAATTCTCTGTGTATGTTTGCCCACTCAAGCATATATACAAAGGTATGAAGGCTGTTTAAAAAATATCCTTTCACAGTTTACTGTCTGTGTATTTCTCTTTGTTGGTTGGTTGTTATATCGTCATGCATTAGGCAATAATACAAAAAGAAATAGCTAAACCTTATGCACATCATCTAAAATATCACGAGTCTCCCAGACATGTGGTACCCACTCCTTTGGGAATTCTGTTTGTACAAGTGTCTGCTGCAGGAATTAATTGCCAACCTGCTGAATTTATGGAAAGGAATGTTTTTGTCCAGATGTGTATCAACATTCCAAGGCCTAGCAGTGTTCCTTGAGGCTAGCACTGTGCTAAGCCCATAGTCAGTGCATGTTTGGTGCTAATATACTTATAAAATAAAAAATGAGAAAAAAGTGAAGAGCATGAATGCGGTCACAGGAAACAGAAGAACAAATGCAAATTACATTTTCTCAATTGTCATTAGAAAGACCTAAAACTTAATGTAAGACATCAACTCACAAATTCATCATAAAATGAAAATTAGGTAATTTGTATTTATGCATTAATTTAATTTCTCTTTACAAGAGTAACTTATGCCTTATGGGCAAGGCCTTTAAGACAAGCTTTTAATGTTAATGTTTTCATTTTTTATATATTAAAGTCGAATAAAAAGCTCCAAGTGAGCTAAGCACTATACCGTATTGAAGGAGAATGAGCAAGGCTGCATCTTACAGTATTGGGCTAGGGAAGATGCATGCTAGCTTTAAAAAGGGGGTTGGGGGGAAGAAGCCAGGTCCCTTGAGGAAGGACACTGCAAAACAATAGCAAGTGTATACTTTAGTAATTTCCCCAGTCCTTCCCTAAAAAGGCTTTCCTTAGGAAACTGTAACTGAGGAAAGGGACTACATAGAAGTTTCTGAAAGATGTTGGATACAGGTCTGAGTGAACACTGAGTGAACCCAATCATCATTGGGTCCATTCATTTGGACCCAATGATCCAAAGTGTTACAGAAAAAAAAAAAAGACATTTTAGCAGGGACACTGCTTTTCATGGGCCAATGAGCCAGAAGAAAATAAAAGATATAATAAAAAGCAATCTACCAAATAACATTAAGGAAAATTCAATGATATTATGGACAATTCAGGTACTGGAACGTTAGAGTAAATAGTATATTTATATGACAAACAGAAATGATTGTTCTAAATGAAAAATTGTGTGGTCCCATGACTGATTTCAAATAATCTTTGATAAGAATATTCTAATATCTGAAGTTCTTTATGAAAGTTCTATTTTGTCTCTCAAAACCTTGGTTTAGACATTAGTTAGATATCATAATATCTGTTTTAAACATCATTTATTTATTGATTGATTGACTGATTCATTCATTGCTTATAATATATCAGGCTCTTACAGACTATAGGCAGAAAACAGACCATAAACATAACAAGTAAGTAAATGACAGACAGTATGTTAGAAGGCAGTAAGAGCTACGCAGAAAAGAAAAAGTAAACCAGGTTAAGGGATCTCAAGAGTGCTAGGACGAAAAGGTGGGCTACAATTTTAAATAGGATAGTTATGGCAGGCCTCAATGTACAGGTGACATGAAAAGTGGTGAATGTTAGTGATGTAATTACTGGTAAGAAAGTATTCTAGGGGAAGAAATGGCTAAGGCAAAGTTGCAAAGATGAGAACATGCTGGTATGTTGGAAGGAAATCAAGAGGGTCAGTATGACTATCACAAAGTGACCAGTAGCAAAAGTAGCAGAAGATGAGGTCAGAGAAGTAATGGGAGGCCAGATCATGTAGCTGCTTTGTAGGACTTTTAAGGACTTTGGCTTTGTCTGAGGGAAGTGGGGATCCATGAGAGGACTGTGAGCAATAAGTGCTATGACCTGACTTACACTTTGAATCGATATCCTTGAATTCAGTGTTGGTAACAGACTGCAGAGGAACAAAGACAGAAATAGGGAAACCAGTTAGGAAGCCACTGTAACAATCCAGGTGAGAGACAGTTCAGACCCTAAAAGTAGAAAAGAAAGTGATAAGTAGTTACACTACATGTATTTTGAGGCTTATCCCAATAGGATTTCCTGATAGCTATTGTGTATGAAAGAGGGAGAGGCTCAAGGATTCCTCTACATTTCTAGTCTAAGCAATTTGAAAGACGCTATCAACCAAAATGGGGAAGGCTGCAAATAGAGCAGATATGAGATGAACAAACAAGAGTTCAGTTTTAGACATGTTGAGTATGAGACATCTATTAGCCACCCAAGTAAAGAGGGCAGGTAGGCAGTTGTGTATATGAGTCTAGTATTCTAGAGTGGGGTTTGGTCCAGAGATATACATTTGGAAGCCTTCAGCATATGGACAGTATTTAAAGACATGAGATTGAATGAGATTACATAGAGAGTCAATGTAAATGAAGAAGAGAAGAGGCCCAGGGACACACGCTGAAGTACTCCAGCACTAAGAGACTGGGAGATGAGAAGAAACTGGTGATGAAATCTGAGAAAGAACAACCAATAAGGTGGAAAAACTCCAAAAATATATTGGGAACGGAACATGAGAGACGAAAATGTATTAAGAAAAACAGTATGATCACTGCGATAGGTCATATAAAATGAGGACTGCAAGTAGACCACTGCTTTTAGCAGTGCAGACTTCATTGGTGACACTGGTAAGAGCAATTTCAGAGCATTGGGGGCAGTGACAGCTTGGCTGGAATGAGTTTAAGAGAGAAGGAGAGATGGAGAACTAGAGACACTTAAAATAAAGGAAATTTCAAGAAGTTTTGCTGCAAAGGGGGGAAATAAAGGAAGTATCTAGTGAGGGAAACAGAAGAAAACAACTGAACAAATAAGGGGCAGATTTTCAGTGTCTCCCCCCCCCCCCAAAACAAAGAATGATGGAAAAGCCCTTGTCACAGGATGACACTGACTTTCCTATTTAGATATATTACTGAAACAAAAAGAACAACAACAAAAAAACCTTTCAAAGCTGTTCACATATGCATATAGAGCCATATCATTTTGTAGCAGTAAGGAATCTTCAAAGTTCTATATTCAACATTCCTTATTTCATAAATGGAAACCCTAACACATGACAGGAAAAATCATTTGTTCCAGAGTGGAATCTGTGACAAACTCAAGACCAAAAATCTAAACCTCTTGGCTCTCAGTGTAGTCTTTATTGTTCATGGTGGTAATGTTTATTTAAATAAAAATCCAATAATTTTTAATTGAGTGTATTTGACACATCATGTGTAAATTTAAGGTGTATAATGTGTTATTTTGATACATTTATATATTGTGATATGTAATATGATTGCCACTGTATCAATATTTATCCCATTACATACTATTGTCCAAATTCACTATATTGTGCATTAGATTCCAATGGCTTATTTACTACTCACTGCAAGCTTGTACCCTTAAACAACATCAATTTTATCCCCCCTCTTCCCATACTCTCATAACCACCATTTTGTTCTGTTTTTTTATGAGCTTGACTTACAGCTGAACAACGGAAAGTCAAGCAACACAATTTTTAAATGAACAAAGGAAGGAGAGACCAAGATGGTGGAGTAGGAGGATGCGAGCTCACTTCCTCCCATGAACACATCAAAAATACATCTACATGTGGAACAATTCTCACTGAAAACAAACTAGAGAACTGCAGAAAGATTCTTGTACAACCAAGGCTGTAAGAAAAATCCATGTGAACCAGGGAGGAAGGGAAAAGAAGAGATCAGGTCAGGACTTGTGCCCCGGGAGGGGACAAAAAAGATAGTGGTGGGGACATTACACAGGCAGAGATCCTCCCCAGGGAGTGAAAAGTTAGAGCCACATATGGGGCAGCCCAGCTCTGGGGTCCAACACTGGGAAGACGAGTCTCCTTAGCTAGTTAGAAAACCAGTGGGACTAACAGGAGGGCAGTAAGAAACTTAGACTCCGCTTGTGAAGAGCTCACACACATTTGCTTACTCCCAAAACAAGGCAGAGAAAGCAGATTGAAACTGCACAGGCCTATGGTCAGTTTCCCGTGACAGCCCCAGCACATGTCCCAGCCTAAGCTGAGCACCCACTCAGGCCCTGCTTGCTTAGTGATTCAGTTCCACACTAACAAACCCAAAGTTAGTAGAAGGAAAGAAATCATAACATAGAACAGAAATAAACGAAATAGAGTCAAAAAAATAATCAAAAAGATTGATGGAATTAAGAGCTTGTTCTTCAAAAAGATAAAATCAATAAACATTTAAGACAGTCATCAAGAAAAATAGAGAGTGCAAATCAATAAAATCAGAAACGAAAAAGAAGTTACAACAAACAACACAGAAATACAAAGGATCATAAGAGATTACTACAAAAAATAATATGCTAATAAAATGAATAACTGAAAAGAAATGAACAAAAATCCTACAAATGTACAATCTTCCAAGCTTGAACCAGGAAAAAACCGAAAATATGATCAGACCAATTACCAGTAATAAAATTCAATCAGTAGGAGAAAAAAAAAAAAAAACCAACAAATGAATATCCAGGACCAGATAGCTTCATAGGTGAATTCTACCAAACATTTAGGTAAGAGTTAACACCTATTCTTTTCAAACTTTTCCAAAAAATACAGAAGGAATGCTTCTGCTCATTTTATAACAGGGTCAGCATCACCCTGTTACTGAAACTAGACAAAGATATAAAAAAAGGAAATTATAAGTCAATATCACTGATAAACACAAAGGCAAAAATCCTCAAGAAAATATTAGCAAACCAAATCCAACAATACATTAAAAGGTTCATACACTACGATCAAGTGGGATTTATCCCAAGGATGCAAGGATGATTCAATATCTGCAAATGAACCGATGTGACACACCACATTAACAAATTGAGGAACAAAAATCATAGGGTCATCTCAATAGAGGTAGAACATTTTTTTTAAAAATTCACCATCCACTCATGATGAAAATGCTCCACAAAGTGGATATAGAGGGAACATACCTCATCATAATACAGACTATATATGTTAAGCCCACAGCTAACATCATACTAAACAGGAAAAATCTGAAAGTATTTCCTCTAAGATCAGGAACGAGACAAGGATGCTCACTCTCACCACTTTTATTCTTCACAGTACTGAAAGCCTTAGCTGCAGCAATCAGACAAGGAAAAGAAATAAAAGGAATCCAAAATGGAATGAAAGAATTTAAACTGTCACTGTTTGCAGATGACATGATACTATACTTAGAAAATCCTAAAGATGCCACCAAAAAAATACTAGAGCTGATCAATGTATTTGGTAAAATTACAGGTTACAAAATTAATAATTAATATACAAAAATCTGTTGTATTCCTATACACTGACAATGAAATATCAGAAGGAGAAATTAAGGAAACGATCCCATTTACAATCATATATGGGATTCTTTATTTACAAAACGAATAAAATTCCTGTGAATCAATATAAGGAGATAAAAGACCTGTACTTGGAAAACTATAAGACACTGATGAAGGCAACTGAAGATGACACAAACAGATGGAAAGATATACCGTATTCATGGACTGGAAGAATACTGTTAAAATGACCATACTACCCAAGGCAATCTATAGATTCAGTGCAATCCCTATCAAAATATCAATGGCTTTTTTCACAGATCTAGTACAAAGAATTTTAAACTTTCTTTGGAAACACAAAAGATCCCAAATAGGCCAAACAATCTTCAGAAAGAACAGAGTTGGAGTTATCATGCTTCCTAACTTCAGACTATACTACAAAGTTACAGTAATCAAAACAGAATGGTACTGACACAAAAACAGACACATAGATCAATGGAATGGAATAGAGAGCCAAAAAATATACCCATGAATTTATGGTCAATTAACCTATGACAAAGGAAGCAAAAATGTACAAGAAGAAAATACAGTCCCTTCAATAAGTGGTGCTGTGAAAACTGGACAGCTACATGTAAAGAATGAAATTAGAACATTTTCTCATACCATATGTGAAAATAAATTCAAAATGAATTAAAGACCTAAATGTAAGACTGGAAATAACTTATAGACAAGAACATAAGCAGAACACTCTTTGACATAAGTCACAGCAATAGTTTTTGGAGCTCTCTCTTAAGGCAAAAGAAACATAAGCAAAAATAAACAAATGGGACCTAATTAAACTTAAAATCTTTTACACCACAAAGGAACCCATCAACAAAATGAAAAGACAACTTGCTGAATGTGAGAAAATATTTGTGAGTGATATGACTGATAAGTTAATATCCAAAATATATAAACAGTTCATACAACTCAATATTCAAAAAAAAAAACAAACCCAAACCACCTGATTATAAAATGGGCAGAAGACCTGAATAGACATTTTTCCAAAGAGAATATACACATGGCCAATAGGCACATGAAAAATGCTTAACATCACTATTCATTAGGGAAATGCAAATCAAAACCACCATGAGATAGCACCTCACACCTGTCAGAATGGCTATTGTCAAAAAGACCAGAAGTAAGAAATGTTGGCAAGGATGTGGAGAAAGGGAACCCTAGTACACTGTTGGTGGGAATGTAAATTAGTGCAGCCACTATGGAAAACAGCCTGGAGGTTCTTCAAAAAACTAAAACTCGAACTACTATATGATCCAGCAGTTGCACTCCTGGCATATATTCAAAGAAAACAAAAACTCTAATTCATATTCATGTACCCCTATGTTTTTAGCAGCATTATTTACAACACACAAGATATGGAAGAAACCTAAGTGTCCATTACACATGAAGATGTTATGCATGTGTATACACACACACACACACCTATAATGGAATACTAGTCAGCCATATAAAACACTGAAATTTTGCCAGTTGCAACATGAATGGACCTGGAGGGTATTTATGCTTAGTGGAATAAGTCAGAGAAAGACAAATACTGTATGTTATCACTAATATGTGGAATATAAGAAATAAAACAAATGAATGAATATAACAAAACAGAAACACATTCACAGATATATAGAACAAACTAGTGGTTACCAGTGGGGAAAGGAAACGGGGTAGGGACAAGATATGTGCAGGGGGTTGAGGTAAAAATCACCATGTAGAAAATTAATAAGTAACAGGGATATATTGTGAAGCACAGGGAAATATAACCATTATTTTGTACTAACTTTAAATGGAGGATAATCTATAAAAATATTGAATGTCTACGTTGTACACCTGGAACTAATATAATATTGTAAATCAAGTATACTTCAATTTTAAATTTTTTTTTAAATTAGAAAAAATAAATTATTAAAAACCAAAAAACATGAGCAAGAACTTAAACAGATATTTCTCCAAAGATCTATAAATTCCCAACTGGCACATGAAAAGGTATCCATCATTATCTATCATTAAGTAAATGCAAATCAAAACCACAATGAGGGGACTTCCCTGGTGGTGCAGGGGTAAAGAATCCCCCTGTCAATGCGGGGGACACGGGTTCGATTCCTGGTCCAGGAAGATCCCACATGCCGCGGAGCAACTAAGCCCGTGTGCCACAATTACTGAGCCTGCACTCTAGAGCCCTCAAGCCACAACTACTGATCCTGCGTGCCGCAACTACTGAAGCCCATGTGCCTAGAGCCTGTGCTCTGCAACAAAAGAAGCCACCACAATGAGAAGCCCGCGCACCGCAATGAAGAGTAACCCCTGCTCACTGCAACTAGAGAAAACCTGCGTGCAGCAACGAAGACCCAACGCAGCCATAAATAAATAAATAAATTTATTTAAAAAAAAACACAATGAGATACCATTTCACACCCACTAGGATGACTTTAATCAAGAAAATGTAAAATAACAAGTATTGGCAAGGATGTCAAGAATTGGAACCCTCATAGATTGCTGATGAGAATATATAATGATACAGCTGCTATGAAAAGCAGTTGGCTGTTCCTCAAAAAGTTAAACAGAATTACCACACGACCCAATAATCCCACCTCTAGATATATTTCATTTCAAGAGAAATGAAAACATATGTCCACACAATAACTGGGCCCAAATTTTCATAGCAGCATAATTCATAATAGCTGAAAGGTAGAAATAACCCAAATGTTCATCAGTGGACAAATGACTAAACAAATTGTTGTATACTGGTATACTCAAACAATGGAATATTATTCAGCTATAAGAAGAAACAAAGTACTGATATATGCTATAAGTTGGATCAACCTCAGAAACATTATGCTAAGTAAAAGAAGCCAGGTATTATAAAGGTCACATATTATATGATTTCTTTTATATGACACATACAGAATAGGCAAATCTATCAAGATATAAGGCATATTAAAGTTTCCCAGGAGATATGGAAAGAGGGGATTGGAGAGTAATTACTTAAGGTATATGAGGTGTTTTTATGGAATGAGGTAAAAATTTTGAAACTAAAAAGAGCTGGTGGTTGTACAACATTATCAGTATACTAAATACTACTGAATTGTACCCTAATTTCCACTGAATATTACACTTTAAAACAGTTAACTCTATATTATGTAAATTTCACCTAAAGAAACTCTTCCTCACAATAACATCAGAATACAATAATTTTACAAAAAAGATGTAGGAAAAAAAAAACTTCCATGGAACAAGTAATACCTATAAAATACAAACTGCTTCATTGATTAAGGAGAGGAAACTGCCAATTTATTTTATGAGGCTAGGAAAAGCTTAATAACAAACCCCAAATGGGGCAGTACAAGATAAGAAACTATTAGAACAATCCCATTTTAAATATATATATTAATAGAGAAAAGACTACTAGATTCAGTATACCAACTAATTAAAAATCTGCATCAGAACTATAAGACTTCTTCAAAAGGCTCATCAGTCAACCTGACATAACTCAGGAAAGAATCAATGATCATGAAGAGGAGTCAATAAATATTACCCAAACTCAAGCACAAAAAGTAAAGAGACTGAATTTCTAATTAATTTTTATTGGAGTATAGTTGCTTTACAATGTTGTGTTAGTTTCTGCTGCACTGCAAAGTGAATCAGTTATATATATACATATATCCAGCTCTTTTTTAGATTTCCTTCCCATTAGGTTACCACAGAGCATTGAGTAGAATTCCCTGTGCTATACAGTAGGTTCTCATTAGTTATCTATTTTTTACATAGTAGTGTAGGTATGTCAATCCCAATCTCCCAGTTCATCTCACCCTCTTCCCCCTTGGTAACCATAAGTTTGTTAAAGAGAGTGAATTTTAAAAGAAAAAAGAAAAAGAGAGAACACCCCAGAGCTGTGGTACAAACCAAAAATTCTAAACAAGTGAAACTGAAATGTCAGAAAGAGTCCTATTGTATAGCACAGGGAACTATATTCAATACCCTGTGATAAACCGTAATGGAAAAGAATATATATATGTATAACTGAGTCACCTTGCTGTACAGCAGAAATTAAACACAACATTGTAAATCAATTATACTTCAATAAAAATTTTTTAAAAAGAAATGTCAGAAAGAGAAGACAGAACAGAAAAAGAAATATTTAAAGAGCTTATGCTGAAAATTTTCCAAAATTATTGATAGCTACCAAACTATAATTCCAAGAAGCTCAAAAACACCAAATAGGCTTTTTTAAAAGAAATTTACACAGAATGATTTTGGCTGAAAACCAAATACAGAGAAAACCCTGAAAGAAGTCAGAGAAAAAGATATACAGAAGAACTTTAGCCAAAATTACAGCAGACTTCTCATTAAAAACCATGAAAGCTAGAAACAATGGAGTGACATCTTTAGAATGCAAAAGACAAATACTATCTACAAAGAATTTTATACACAGGGTAAATATTATCAAAATTACAACTTTTCCTCAAAGGACACAGTTAAGAGAATGAAACAGCTAATGGGAGAAAATATTGCAAATCACATATTTGATAAAGGACTTAGATCTAGATTATGTAAAGAACTCTCAAAACTCAATATTAAGAAAATGAACAATCCAATAAAAAATGGGCAAAACAGGGCTTCCCTGCTGGCGCAGTGGTTAAGAATCTGCCTGCCAATGCAGGGCACACGGGTTCGAGCCCTGGTCTGGGAAGATCCCACATGCCGCGGAGCGACTGGGCCCGTGAGCCACAACTACTGAGCCTGCGCGTCTGGAGCCTGTGCTCCGCAACGGGAGAGGCCGCGACGGTGAGAGGCCCGCGCACCGCGATGAAGAGTGGCCCCCGCTCGCCGCAACTGGAGAAAGCCCTCGCACAGAAATGAAGACCCAACACAGCCAAAAATAAATATAAATAAATAAATAAATTTAAAAAAAAAAAAAAAAAAAAAGAGCAAAACAGACATAACCAAGTAAGGCAAACTTATGGCAAATAAGCACATGAAACTATGCCCACAGTCATTTTGGAAATGCAAACTACAATGAGATACCATTAAACATTTCTTACAACAACTAAAATAATTTTTCAACCTGAAAAAAGTGATGACAATGATTTAAGGCACCTGGAAATCTCATATCTTGTTGGTGGGAATGCAAAGTAGTTCAGGATGAAAAACAGTTCGGGAGTTTATTATAAAGTTAAATGTACAATTACCATATGACAAAGTAACCTCCTTATGTTCACACTAAAAAGTATACACAAATAATTTTATTTATAATCACCAACAATTTGAAATAACCCATAATTTGCCAAGTAGTGTCCACACAATAGACTTCAATACAGCACTAAAAAAGGTCAAATTACTGATACACACAATATGTACAGTTGTAGCAGAGTTCTGCAAGTCTTAAGAAACACATACACAAACAACTGTTAATATATAGAATAATTCTATCATTCTCCAAAATCCCCTGTACTACTTTGTAGTAAACTCACCCTCATGTTCAACCCGTAGTACACTAATCTGTTTTCTATCCCTGTAGTTTTGTCTTTGCAAGAATGTCATAATGAAATCAAACAGTATATAGCCTTTTGATTTCTTTCACTTAGTGAAGTGTATTTGAAATTCATTCACCTTTTAGCAACATCACATATACTTCCTTTCTTTTCATATATTTTTGGAACTCTCTCTTCTCTTGGTTTCCATGATACACATTCCCCAGTTTTCCTTTGATCTCTTAGTACTTGTTTCAATCTCCTTTGTAAGATCCTCTTTCAATATTGAACTTTTGCAGTTGGACTTTAAGACTGGAGGTCAGTCCTGAGCTCATTTTTTCTATATCTACCCTCTCTCACTAGGGTGAGAATATTTACCCCCATGATTTTAAATGTTATTTATATGCTCATAAGTAACAAATTTATATCCCCATGCTAAAAATCCAGATGTTCCCATACAATGAATCAAGATCCTATTATTTCCTCACCAGAGCACTGACTGCAGAGCAGAACTGCCTTGATTGGGAGTTTAATCTTCCCTTCTTTGGGGTTCAGCCAATTAAACCCTCAGCTAGGTTCTGTTTTCTCCACTCTCCTCTCACAAGAGGTTAGACTTTCTTTGTATGACTCCAAGGAAGCCCTCTAAAATGCTCTTTTTTTTTTTGTTATCTGCATCAATTGAGCTTAGCAATAGCCACCCAATTTTTATGTTATTTTAGTTTCCATTTCCCACATGTTTTTCAAATGTCTGTTATATGGAACCAACTAATGGATTCCCTTATACTGCTATGCCATCTCAAGGCACCACCAGTAAAACTTTCAACACCTAGATGGTTGTGCCAGGGACCTCTGTGATCTACCTAACACCAGTGATGGGATCATTATTATCAGAGTCTAAGACAGTGTTTAGTATGCAGGATGCTTACCAGAAGTTTCTGGAATCAATACTTGTAGAAAGCAGGCATGAAAAGAGGGAGAAGCAGGGCCAACAACAGTGTTGGCTAAGCCCATGAGGAGCTGTGGATCTAGATGCACCTTAAAGATTGTCCCCTTTTGGATCAAGATGGCCAGCCTTTTATCAGTCATTGATGTGCACACTCCCACATCCCCAGAAGCAGTGTGACACTGTGTGATGTGGCTTTCTGAAAGGATACCTAAAGGGACTGACAGGTGAAGGTCGTCTTCTGTCAGCACTCTCACAGCTGGAACAACAAGTTCTTCATTAAAGGGGGATCTGGGTGGTCAATCTCAGTATCCGCTACAATGTTCCAAATCAAACTCTTAAAACTCAACCAACATCCTCCTCCCCCAAATATGATCCTTCTCCAGTCTTCCCCTTTTCAGGAATCCATCCAGCAGTTCTAAAATTAGAAACCTAGGAGTCCTTCCTAATATCCTCTTTATTACCAGCCACCCACAATATGGATTAGCATTAAGTGCAAACATTTTAACCTCCAAGTTATATCTCAAATTCTCCCCACTTGTCTTTTAACCACTGCCACCACCCCAGTGTAAGCCACATTCATCTCTCACCTGGAGAATCTCTAGACTCCTTGCTAGACTCTTCCTGTTCCCTCTCTTGCCCTTTTTCAACCTAATCTCCACATACAAGTCAGTCTAAACTTTGCGAAGTATACATTGGATCATCTCATGCCCCTGGCTTCAAACTGTTAAGGGCTTCCTATAGAACTTAGAATTGAATACAAACTCTTTCACATCTTACCACTATGCTCTTACTCATTGGTCCCCTCTCTAATCTCATCACAGGCCCCCCTCTCCATTACTCATCACTCTTCAGCCATACAGAATTCTTTCAGTTTCTGGAAGCTAATGAGAACTTCCCTGCCATAAATAAAACATTTTACATTTTCTTCTAACCTCTGGTTATTTTGCCTGGTGAGTTCTTTGTCATCCTTCAGGTAACCTTCATGCTACCTTCTCAGATAGCTCTTTATTGACCTGCAGTGACAATAGATATATTTGTTGCTATTTAGCATCTCTTGACTATTCTTTTATATTAATGGAAATTCTCATAAAGTAGGAGATCCCTATATTATAAATCCTGCCTCTTCAAGGCAGATATCAAAATTCAACCTCCCGGCTGTAATGGCAGCTGGAATGCAGATCTGTGACCCAGAATCTGCCAGTCACTTGCACCAGAGTTAACCTTCCACTGGGAAGGGACCAACATGAGGAACTGGTCTCATTACAACTTGCCTTTCTGAAAGCAGGTGACAGAAGTGATAAGCTCTTCAGGGCAGTAATTGTGGATATCCTGAGAGCCCATCCTGAGCACCACTGAGGAAGTGGGGGGTTGTTAAAGCTGTATTTTGGGAGCCAAGTAATGGTGGCTAGCTGCTCTTGCTGGAGCAGCCCCGTGTAGTGTGACTGGATATTGTTCCTGGCTCCCTAAGTTTCCCAAAGACTCTGTGAGCCATGTTTTATATGTCGATAAATTCCCTTTCTTCTAGAACCAACCACAGTGGATTCCATTCCAACCTAACAGTTATAATCTCTCAACTAAAGCAATCTGCTCCATTATTCTCTATCTCAAAACTCATTTTATTTGCTTCACTGCATTAGCAGACTTGTAGTCATGTTTGTGTGTTGTCTATCTTCTCTACTAGGTTATAAAATCCCTGAGGGCAGAGTCCTGTATTTTTTAATTCAGTACTATATATGAGGTTCCTTTGTTGGTTCATTCAACAAACTTTATGGAACTCTTTCTATTGACACAGACACTAAAGAATATAACATTAATAAGATACGATTCCTCCTTTCAAAGTGCTCACATCATAGCTGGAAAGACAAACACAGAAATCGATCCTTAAAATCTAATATGGCCAATACACTGATTAAAATTGTCAAGGATTTTTATAGGTTTACCAAAGAGGTTCATTTAATACAAACTGTGGGAGGAGGGAGGAAGTCAGATTAGGAAAAGACAACGAAACAGGAGAGAGGAGGAGGAGTAAAAGTTTCAGGAAGAATTCTTGGAAGATGCAGTGCCAAAGCTTCAAAGTGTGAGCAAGAGTTTGAGGGGTGAAGGGAGGGGAGATGGAATATGGTGGTGAAAAAGAAGATCCTAGGCAAAAGCTGAAGGTCCCACAATGAAGAGCTACATGGTAGAGAAAGGGGCGGGAGGGGGCTTTCACAAGAGGGAGGCAGGAAAGAAGGCACAGGGTGTGGAAGAGACTGGAAAGGAAGGCAAAGCTACATCAGGGATGGACTTGTGCTCCACTGGAGATTTCTAAAATTATGCCTGAATATAGAAAAGGCTTGCAAGGAAATGAAACTAGGAGATTAGTTTGAGTGATCTTTTTTTCTTTCAACATTCCTTATACCATTATTTTGTCAATTAACTGAAGTTTATAAAAATCCTTTTCCAACTATCTTCAACACATTCTAGCCATGCTTCTACTGCGTATTTCTCAGCACTGTTATATCATTTATATGATGTTAATGATAAGGTGTACATTTGGTTTTTGTATGTGTTTTGTTTCTAAATACAGACTACATTTCAGGAGTAAACACTGTGTGTTTATCTCTTTGGATCCCCGTGATTTTAAACACCTCTGTGAGTATGCATCAGCATTTAATAAATGCTTATGGAAGGGATATGCAAATTATACTTAGGAAACTTGAATGTAAAAGGAACCCTTTCCTTTTCTATGAATGTTAATGTGTAATATGTACATAAGAAGTTCAAAATATTTGATTGCAATCTGGTCTTTGCCTGCAAAACATTTTTTAATATAAATTATCTAGGTGGGTAATGATGTATTCATACATCAACTCACATCCAGCTTTCACAAATGATGCAGAACTCAAAGACTGAGATTATCTAATTGAACTGTGATTCATAATTCTACCAGGATTCACATAAATTTCCCCTCCAGCACCCAGACAAACCACTTGTCTAAGTAACCTTCTCATCTTTTAATTCAGTGAAAATGTCCTTAAGGCTTGAACTACAGGGTCCCTGCTTCTTACTCCAGGAGGAAGGAGGTTTCTACAAGACTCTTAGCAGTGGCATGCAAACGGGGAGTGAAATGGGGACAGTAAAATGAAAAATACCATTGGCTGCTTAAAAAAAGAAATAACTTCTTACCATCCCCTATTCATTCTTCACACTACCTAGATCCTGGATTGAAAACTCTCAAATACAAACTAGTGAACAAGCTTTTATAAGCATATCACCAACAATGCCAAGTGTAGGCTGAACCTTCAGTGACTGCATCTTTCTAACTCTTCTCTATATTTGTTTCTCAGAGCCACGTGGGCCTGTTCTGCTTTCAATGGGTTAATTACCAAGGAAGCATTTTTCCTCTGTGGTCTAGACATAGAAATATCCAGATATTGTTTCCCTTGAAAGGCAGCCATGCTGCTGAATTTACTTGATCACCAATTCCCATGTTTTTCTAAGGCCAGATGGGGCTAAACACAATTTTTGAAGATTTTTCTCTCTCCTTTTTTCTCACCGATTAAAAGCGTGTTTGTTTTTGATTGAGTATGCTGCCAGGCAAACAGAGGGAAGGAGAAGAAAATTCTTTAGTTTTTAAGGTGCGGAAACTCAATAGTGATGGATTTGCTGTAGCCAAAAGGAAACAATCCTTGGACCTAACAAATAAGCATGAAAAAAAAAGTTACGTAATACTACATAATTTTAGTAATCCGTATATTATAGGGATTTTGAGAGTAATATAATTTTCTTAGCTGAAATCCAAAGGTAGGTGTTTGTTGTAATTACAGGTAGGTAGAGAGTGAGAGAAAAACAGAAAACTCAACCTTTTGAAAAAACCTTAATCCTGACATAGCTAACTATCGTTATGAACCTAGATAAGTCACCTAACTTATTTGAGCCTTTTTTTCTACAAATATAAGCTAAAAGGTTTAGGTGACTTTATATTTGTGATCTTTCCATCTCTAAAATTCTTTGACCTCCTATGATTCTCAGCCAATAATATTCTACCTGGAAATAGTACTGATTCTCCTCCTCTGTGTTCCCTGCCACCGCATCTCCATTTGGAGACACTTTCTTCTGCTTTCTTCTGTGGGAGTTATATAATAAATGTGAAGTGAAGACAGCTGAGCCTGCTCTGAAACCATAATAAATAGCCCCAATGTCCTGATCGCGCCTTCCCTGTTGGAAGCCAAGAACTCCATACAGACCTGGGAAGGATTAACTGGTACTCCAGCTGAGTGCAAACTGGCACAGGGGCCAGGCACATGTAGGCCGCATGAGGTTACTCTGAGACATCTCCTTTCTGGGAGGACCTGGACTTCCCCTCTCCCATTATAGTCTCAGATTCCCGAGTCCCAGAGGCCCCCTGTACAGCCACAACAAGCCGTGGTGCCAGAAACAGTGGTAAGTAACAGGAACCTAACCCTGACTGTATCACGACCTGCTACAACTCAATAACTCGGGCAACTCACTTGGCCACCAGCACTGTTTTCTCCCAACTTTGCTAAAATAGCCAAGTCTGTGATTGCTGATGCCCGGTAGTGACATTTCCATTCTAGGCCAGGGGCTGTGACAAATACACTTAAAAAGAGTCAGTATGATTAATGTTCTTAAAAACGGAATATTTTTTAGTGTCAAACATCATTAAAGTGACTGGAGGGACTGATGAGCTTTGGGCGTTCTGTGACTAAAGGGATGCACCACCCATGTCCCCAGGTGACATGAGGCCAAACTCTGTTCAGGTACCAGTGAACCACGTGGCAATAACGAAGGCTGAATTGACAAATGACAGAAACACCACCTCTCACAGGCCAAACCCGCACCAGAGAGGTGTATTGAACCCCCCTCATAGTCACCCAGACTCGGCCTCTCGTTTCTTTCTGAAATGCGTGTTCCAACAGTATTAGACACACTCTGGAAACAACTACACATTGCTAAATGATGAGTTCTGAGGCAAAGACTTGTCAGTAGTATGGTAATGTGGATAAAAGACAAATATTTTATTTGGTGGTAGAATTGCCTGGCCCTTAAAAAGACACTACAAAATTTTGTTTGACTGCAGATGAAGTTAAGGATCAAGGTTTTGGGTCTAAATCTTTGTCACAGAAGACAAACAACCCTCCCTTATATTTTTCTTTTTCTTTTTTGTTTTCCCTCACTGCCTGTTAGATGCCACAGTAAAGCATACCAAAATAGCAGTTTCAGCCTCAGAGACAGATTTTTAATGCAAGAATCCTCACACCAGATTGCTTTCTTCAAACTTCTGATAGAATATGTTTTCCAGCCCTATCTCCCCATCCCAAAAAAAAAAAAAAAATTTTCAGGATCTAAACATACTTTAATTCTATCTCATTGAATAAAATCATTGAGTAAACACCATTCAAGTGGCTGGAGGGACTGACTGATCACTTTTGGGCCTTTGTCACTAAAGGGATGCACCACCTGTGTCCCCAGCTGACATGAAGCCAAACTCTGCTCAGATACCGGTGAACCACATGGGAATAACAAAGGCTGAATTGGCAAATGACAGGAACACCACCTCTCACAGGACAAACCCCTCACCAGAGAGGTGTACCAAGCCTTCCATGGAGTTACACAGACTGGGCCTCCCATTTCTTTCTGAAATGCATGTTCTGACAGTATTAGACACACTCTGGAAGCAACTACATGTATTTCCGAAGGGAGTTCACAGGTGAAGACTTGTCAGTAGCATGGCACTATGCTGTATTCCGTTTTGTGATGATACCGCAATTTATTAGTCCATTGTACTCTCGCAGGCACTCAAAGAGTTTTCAGTTCTTTACTACTATGAGCTACTGCTTAGGGTTACTAAGATCATCTAGTTCATGGCTTTTGATGAAGCTATGTACACGTTTCTGTTGGTTATATACGTAGGTGGGATATAATGTATTGTCAAGCTCTTTTCCAATGCACGTGTTATCAATATAAATTTGGACCCCCACCAGCAGTGCCTCACAGCAACGATGCCTGCTGCCTCACGTCCTCACCAGCACTCAGTATTCTCCATCCTTCTACCTTAAACATTCTAATAGATGTGTAGTATTGTTGTATGGTGGCTTCTAGTTTGCACCTCCCTGACAACTAATGAGGTTGATACTTTTTCTAAGTTTATTGTCTATTTGGGTATCTTCTATTTTAAAGATTCTGCTTAAGCTTTGTTTATCTTTCTATTGGTTTATCTGCCTTTTTCTGATTGACTTGAGAGTTCTTTTTTATTCTGGATACGAGTACTTTGAGGCTCTTACAGAGGCTCTTAATTTTGACATAAACCGAATTATCATTAAAAATAAGGATAAAATGTTTTAGAAATAGTTCTTTATGTGTCCTGTTTAAAAGTCTTTGCCTGCTTCAAGATCATCAAGATCATCACCTGACTTTTCCTCGAAAAGCTTTATTATTTTCCTTTTACGTTTAGATGTATAATCCATCTGAATTTGATTATTTTTTCATATGGATATCCAATTGACCCACAGCATCATTTATTGAAGAGACTATTTTTCTTTGCTGCACTTTTTTCATACTTTTTTTTTAATCATAAGTTACTATACATGAGTATAGTGAGTATAATTCTGGACCCTCTATTCTATTCCAGTCATCAGTTTTCTGTCCATTTACCAAAGCCAAACTATCTTAGTTACTATAATTCCATAACAAATTTAAATATCTGGCAAGGTAAGTCCTTCAATTAAGTTCTTCTCCAAGAATGCTTTGAGTATCCTTGGCCCTTGCATTTCTAATTTTCACTGAACAAAAACCATGTTGTTTTTAATTAGGATTACACAATCTGTAGACTCATTTGAGCAAAATTAATATCTTAACAATATTGAGTTTTCCATCTGTGAACATGGAATAGCTCTCCATTTGCTTAGATTCTCTGTAATTTCTCTCAGTAATGTTTTGTAGTTTGATTGTAGAAGTGTGCACAATTTATTACATTAGTTGCTAGTTATATGGTTTTTTATGTTGTTACAAATGGTAATGTTTTAATTTTCCATTTTCTTCTGGTACATAGAAATATTTATAAAATTATGCATACTAACCTTGTATTTAGGGGCATTGCTAAATCTTCTTGTAAATTCTTGTTGTTTTTCTGTTGTCTGTTGATGTGATATTAAACCACCCTTGAATATCTGAACTAAACTCTTCTTGGTGGCAAATATAACATCCTTTTTATGTATTGCTGGGTTGACGTTGTTAACATTTTCTTAATTTTGCATCAGTGTTAATGAAAAATTTTGGTTTATAATTTTTCTTTATTATTATGTCTTTCTCAATTAAAGAACTCTTAAATGTCCCTCTTAAAAAGCATTAGAAACTGTTCCCTCTTTTTCTGTTCTCTGGAAGAATTTATACAGGGTTGTTATGTCTTTCTCAAATGTTTGGAAGAATTCACCAGTGAATCTATCTTTGCCTAAGAATTTGGTTATGAGAATGTTCTAATTAAGAATCAAAGTTTTAAAATACATACCTGGTTTTAAAATTTTTCTATTTCATCTTATGAAAAATTTAATGTTATTGGGTTTTTGAATTATTAACTCATATCATCCAAATTATCAAATTTATTGGAGAAAATGTTCATAATATCATCTCATTTGATGTATTATGATCAGTACATTTTCATTTCTGAAAATTTGTGCCTTCTTTTCTTCTTCATTAATCTTGTGATGTTTATCAATTTTATGAATTTTATCAAAATACCAACCCTTAACTTTGTTGATTTTTCATTTTTAATTTTATTTCTGCTCTTTATTATTTCTGTCCTTATGTAATTCTTAGTTTTTATTTGCTTTTGTTCTCTTGCTTCTTGAGTTGTAAGTTTAAATAAATTGATTTTTAGTCTTCTTTTCCAATATGCAGTTGACCCTCAAACAATGTGCAAGCTAGGGGTGCCAACCGACACAGTCAAAAATCCATGTATAACTTTACAGTAATTTTTCTATATCTGGAGTTCTGCATCTACAGATTCAACCAACCACGGATCATGTAGTACTGCAATATGTATTTATTGAAAACAATCCACATATAAGTGGACTCACACAGTTCAAACCCATGTTGTTCAAGGGTCAACTATATAGAGAATATATTCTGACCACAGTGGAATTAAGCTAGAAATTAGAAACCATTCTGAACTGAATTATACTGGAAATATATCAAAAATTTTATTGCTGCAATTTCTCTCTAAGCATGCCATTAACTGCAGCAATACAATTTTTGACATATTTCCATTGTACTTCAGTTGAGATATGTATTATATACATGTCAATTTATATATATATGACATATATATGACATTACAATTCTTGTTTTATATATAAGGTCAGTAGTCACTTTTATTTGCCCACATATTTTACACCTCTGGAGTTCATAATTTCCTCCTATATTTCCATGCTGAATCTGGAATTATTTTTCTACCTGAAAAAAGTCAATTTAGTTTTACAAAAGTGGACTTGCTGGTGACAAATTCCCTCACTTTTTATTTGACTAAAACTATCTTTATCTTCATTTTTGAAGGATAATTTTTTGGTATAAAATGATAAGTTGGCAGTTATTTTCTTTCACTATTTTAAAGATGTCATTTTATTGTCTTCTAGCTTCCATAATTTCTGTTGAGAAGTTAGATGTCATTCTCAGTAATTTTTTTAAGGCACTGATTTTAGGTTTTTTCTCTTTGTACTTGATTTTCAGATTTTATAATATACTTAGGTATAGTTTTGTTTATCTTTAACTTGAGATCCCCAGACTTTTCTAAATCTTTCAGTTGACATCTTTCATCAGTTTTAGAAAATTTAAATACTGATTTCCCATATTTTCTCTTTTTCCTCCTGTGACTCCTATTATATGTACATTAGACCTTAGATCATCCTACATATCTTCATTCACCTTTTTTTAAATGTTTTCTACATGCTTAATTTTGTATACTTTTAGTGACTTGTCTTTCAATCTACATGTTCTGTATACTTCTCTCGCTAATCTACTCTTAAGAATACCCACTGAGTTCTTAACTTTAGATATTATATTTTTCTATTTTAGATTGTTTATGTTTTTTTTTTTACAGAGTATAATTCGCTGAAGAAATTCTCCATACTTTCATATATTCTTCCCATATTCATCTCTAATTTATTTAATACATCAATCATAGTTATTTCAAAGATCTTGGTTGGTAACTCTGATAGCTAGATCATCTATTGATCTCCCACTAGATTCCATCTTTTTTTTTCTTGACCATCAATCATATTTTCATGTCTTTTTGCATGTATAGTAATATTTTATTGTGTGTCAGACGTTGAGTATAAAAGAAATGAAGAGAATCTGAATGATACTATCTTTAACCAGAAAGGGTCCCCCCCTTTCCTCTGTTATGCAGCTCAGGTAAGATGCTGATCATTCTATCTAATCAGTAATTAACTTGGGTCAGAGCTGGATTGCAGAATAAGAATCAGTTTACATCTGTTTCAGTCCACTTCCTTGGGAACGGCCATCTGCAGCTTACTGACAGTCAAATTGTTCTCTTTATCCTTGATCATGAAATACTTTAGGATTTCCAGCCTGTCATTCATAAGTTTCCAGCCCAGCTCTTCAGCCTCCACTTTAGGCCTTTTAATGATCTAGCAAATGTCTTGATTGAGAGACTTAATGAAGTGACTAAGGCAGGCCCACTCTCCCTGGTATGGCTTAAATTTCATTTTGCCTTTTTGAAGCTTTTGGACTTCCTTCACTATCTCCAATGCTGCTGCAGATCTCTAGAATTGAGGCAATGTCACATGGGGTAAATTAGCCAGGCATTTGAAGAAGTCCCTAAAGTTTCAAATTTGCCTCTCTAACCTCCTACAACTGCTAAAACAACAAGAACAACAACAACACTTTGCTAGTTTATTTATTTTTGTGCTTAGAGTGGGTTAATGCCTAAATTAAGCCCAATCTGCAACCATGCCATTAATCAGTTAAATTCCCCAAAGGGAAAAATTCCCAGGATCCAGCAAATGTCCCTAAGGGGGAAAAAAATCAGCTCACCTCAGAAAATTCCCCTTCAATCTAGAGTCTTTATCTTCTTTCCCCATGGCTAGGTGGCAGGGGCGTGGGGGGGGGGGAGAGGGTAGTGAGGAAGGTTGGGGAGTGAGTGAATTGACTAGCCAAGTATTTTTCCACATCTATCATGGTAAACCAGGTTCCAAGACCTTAGAATTTCAAATGCTAAGAATTAACCATTTTGCATTTCAGCTGTGACCAGAAGAAACCAAGGTTTAACATGAACAGGATAAAGGTACAGTAAACAAAGAGTATACAGAGATAAGAATAAATTATATTAATCCTTTCTTCATCATCCTATAGCATTATTATCTGACTCCTGCCTATATTCAACTAAAACTTCACTCTGAAGTGCTTCCTTTCTACTCATTTAACCTAATGACCTTTGTTCAAGTTTTGCTTTTTATTTACCCTTCTACAGAACCTCATATAGTGTCCCAGAGACATCAGAACCCAAGGACAATCATTAGTTATTTCACTTAGAAGGCACTACCTATCTTATTGGTCTTATTCATCTTCAGTGAAATATAGATTATGTATTAGAGTCTTAGTCATATAATTAAGATTATGGTTGCATCCCCAAATAAAATGCCCCATTACTGTAGCTTATATTAAATTTAAATATACCATAAACATATTCTAGCCTATAAAGCCTGCATAAATGTTACAGTTACAAAAAAGAGAGCATGTATTAACTGAGGGTTTGTTGGGTTTTTTGTTTGTTTGTTTGTTTTTGTTGTTGTTTAAAGCATACAGCTACAATGACCGAAATGTTTCCAGCTTGCTAATACATTCTGGATCATCGTCATTAGTTTTTGTTTGTTTTTTTCCAAAGGTATTTATCATCATAACGTGGGACAAATTGAACTCATTTAACAAAAGTTAAGACCATAGAGCTTTTGGCTCTTTGACTATCAAAAATTAACTTGTTAAGACTGTTAGCCATACTGAGATGGCATAAGAAAGGGAAAGAAATTGCAGCCAGCTCTATTTATTTTGAAAGCTTTCAGCACTGGGTTACACATTGGAGAAATCTCAAGGACATTCCTATGTCTGTGTGTTTGTAATGATTACATGAAAATCACTACTCTAAGAAATGAATCATACTCAAATGCTTAGGAGTTAAAATACTGGGTATGTGGAAGAGGTTCCCTAATAGGGACTGGTACTTTCATGAAGTGACTTTAAGATCAGGACAGGAGATTTGTTACTTGATGTAGGTATAATCTTGATCACGTACATGAGCCGAAGTAGGGAGTTAATTTTAGGTACAAATAAATAGATTATCACGGTAATTCACAAATTCATAAACTTGAGAATAAACAATATTTTTTCTAATTGTAGATAATGTGGATATTCCATAAATAAAAATGTTAGTTTTTCACCCTATTTAAAGTCCACTTAGGATGCACCACAAACTCCTTGGCCATGGCCTATGAAGACCACCAGGGTCAGGCTCCTGCCTACTTTGTAATTTCACCTCTCCCCAAACATCCTGCATTTCGGCTACTTTAAATCACTTGACATTAAAGGTGCCTAATGATAATTCTCATTTGGCACTAATTGTTTCTTCTACCTAGAATTTCTTTCCCTGCCTTGCTTTCTTTCAGTGAGAAATGTCAAATTCAGTGTGAATTCTTTCCTGAACTCCTGAACACAGACACTTTTTATTTTCTTGTTCTTGTAGCATTCTATTCATACATGTATTATAGCCTCCACCTCATTACTCTCTCTAGCTTTTGCATCCTTCTAGGGAAGGGAAAATATTATAAGAACATTGACTTCCCTAATACCAGTACTTTATCTGAAACATAAAAGCTATAGTTAATTAATGTAGAAGAAACAAAGAGACAGAGGGAGAGAGGGAGGGAAGGAAGGAAGGAAGGAAGGAAGGAGGGGAGGGAGGGAGGGGAGGGAGGGAGGAAGGAAGCAAAGAAAGACTTTAAGCTTTAAATATGACCCCAAAAATATCTAGAACCTAAACTTTCAATTAGTAAGCCCATAATACTATTTTTTGGAAGAGCAAAGAGTCCTTAAATATTCAAAATATAGTGATATAATAAACAAGGGAGTTTGTACATAATGTACAGGCTTATATATAACCAATGTAAAGATATAGTAACTTACATTTTGGTCTCTCTATTTTTTACTTTGCCTTCCTCCAATGAGGCTTCATTTTCTGTTCTGTTCATTTCCTGTGCAGGATTTGTTACCTGCTCTCTTAATTTATTTGTTACTCACATCATTTCTTAGAGTCTTTTTCTCTGATCAGTGACGGCAACTGATATGGGCTTTGGATGTCATGGTGTGAAATAATTCTGTAAAGCATTATAAAGTATTATCTTTATTACCATTAAATTTTGTAGATTGTGAATTAGAGTTGCTGACATATAAAAATGGGTTGATGCCATGCCAAATACCATTTCTATTTTCTGAGACAGAGTCGAGGATTCATTAAAATCTGGACATAGTTCAGACATGCCTAGGGCTCAAATAACTTATTCTATGACAGTTATATAGTACTTATGAGTCATAAAGTACATTACATGTAATATCCATTTGATTCTTTATCTTTCAGGGCAGGGAAACTCAGACTCCTAGAGAATAAATAATGGACACATAATTAATTAGACAGTAAACTGCCAAGTTAGGGCTTAAAACTGGTTTGACTTCAAGTGTTTGTCTTCTTTTTTACTATACCATAGTTATCTTCTTGTTCATGCTTATTCCCTGGCCCCCTTTCAACATGCCCACCCCCAAAAGAGTGATACTCTGAGTGCTGGCTGATCATCTGCCCCTTTATACTTTGCTGCTACATCTAAGCTCATTTTCATGCCTATGAAGAAGCCAACTTTCCAGAAGTACAGGCTGAAGTCTAGATGTCCTCTAGATGTCTCTGTGAGACACAAGGACTTGGATGAACTCCTGAGTAAAATGCACTTCAGCATTTGCTGGGTTTAGGTGAATTAGCGTGAATTAAAGTTCAGTTTGGTGGTCATTAACAGTGTTCACCAAATATTTTTAGTTCTCCTGGGAATTTTTTGTAGGGTTATACTGTACCCTTGAATTTAGGTGTAGCTATGTAAATAACTTTGGCCAAAGAAATGTGAGCAGAAGTGATGTGTTATTTCCAAGAGGAAGCTTTAAGAATCAGTGTATGATCTGTGCCCCACCTCAATTGCGGGGTGGGGGGGTTGACTTGACAATCTGGCAGTGTAGACATGTGGCCTTTCCTATCCTGTTTCCTGATGGAAGACAAGGAACAGATCATCCCCTGCCCCACCTCCCCACAAAAACCAACCTACAATGGACGTGTAATGTGAGCAAATATTTAAAACTTCTAAAATTTTAGAGTTCTTACCAAGCATAACTTAGATAACTTAGCCTATCTTAACTGGTACACTTACTTTAAATACGTTATTCCAATTCAGCAGTAATGCTAAATGCCATAGGTCAATGGAGTCTTTTTGAATCTATGAAATTTTGGTGTGGACTGCTCTTAATTAAGACTATTACTGAAACATTCAAAGGCTCATTGTCAGCTTATTGCTAATAAGCTTTTCAATAAGTATTGCAGTCTATGACACTGAAAAATAAACCAGTGGAAGAAATAATTCCATGGATAGTCATCTGCATAAGGAGACCTAAGAGGAGGGATAGGAATGGCTGCATTTATGAGAACCTTTAATTTTCCTCCTCCCCCAATCTCAGCTGCCTCCAAAGATCACAGTTTCAAGACCAAGTCTTCCTATTGAGACAAGCTAGACAATCCTTCCTTTAGAGTCTTCAGACAAGTACTAATCTTGGCAAACTCTCCAAGGGTAAACAGAGGTGGAGACATACGCTATTATTGCACTTTGACTCTCCTCCAGCCTAAGTGGTTGGGTGCTTCATTTCACAGATTTCAGGGTCCCTTTGGGCTTTCTTAGTCTCGACTGGCAACCCCAGTCAAAAGATGCCTGCAGTGAATAATTTGAGGATTCATTAATAGACTAAGCAATTTCCAGTTCTGTACATGACAACCACTTAAATCCAAGCCAAATCTTGTGCACACATGTGCTGGCAAGATTTCCTAACAAAGCCTCAAACACTTTGAGCACAGCTAAGGTAGAGTTTGGCCAAAATCTGTGTTTTAACTTAATCTCTGTGTTAAATTTTCATCTGGAATTTACCCTAAAGAATCAGGATTGAATTTCCGAAGTTGAAATTTGAGTAAATGAGGACTGGACACAGAGATGTGCATTTACTTCTCTCAATTCTACATAAACAAGGATTAAGCCAAACCCTACCACAGTGGGTGTGCTTATACACCACAATCAATACTGGGTTATCACACCTAGTATAAATTGTCATTTGTTATACTCGAGTTCAGAATGGTCCCTGTCCTTTGATTTCCACTTAGATTTTTTTCTCCAGATCAGAAATGTAGAGCTAAGAGTTTGTTCCAGAAAGAAAGAAATGCAATTTAGTTAGTGAGAAGAAATAAAAATCTTTGAAACATATTAAATGGAGTAAGTTCAAACAAAACAAACCTGACAAAATTTTCCCATCTCTTAGATAAATATGAATACAAAATTAAAAATGATTTCAGTAAGTTCGGTCTATATTTTTAGATAATTTAATGACCATCAATACTTCTTAACAGCCAATGGCTTAGGTATGTTGGCATACTCTTAACACTTTTTCATATCATTACCCTGTTGTACAGGTAAAGACAGAAAAAAGTAATAAAGGGCCAAAATTTTCCTGGAAAGGTATGTTTTGGTAATATATATTTAAAAGCTCCATTTTTAGACTTGGAAAGTTTTAAATACTAACATCTTTCAATCAGCCTACACATTTATTACATTTTACATATTTTTTAAAATACGGCAATAGGTTTTTAAAAGAATTCTATGGAAAATTACATTAAAATATGACTATACACAATTAAATAAAAATCAAAATAACATCCACATTTGAGACAGTGATACAAATTCTAAAAGCCTCAGAGGTGGTGTATAATTGATAAAAAGGCAGAAGGAAGACATAATGGTAAGCAAACTCACAGGAATAACTTAAACTACCTTTCAGGCATATTATCCCTTTCTAAGTCACTTGAAATATACTATTTTCATACTCTGGGAGAAAAAAAAAGAAAACCACATTCATCATCCCTTTCAGGAAATAGCTCTGCAGATTCTCTTTGCTTGTGGCTACATCAGTCCTGCAACAGCTGGGTGTGTGGGTGGTGCACATCAGGTCTGCCGGTTTCCAAACTGAACCTGGGTCTCCTGAAGTATTACAGTACCTCCCGGCTCTGTCGGGGTGTCCATGGCTCCTGTCTATGTGTTGGGATGGAGACGAGGTGGGGTGCATGCAGAATGGGGGAAGCACCTGAGAACACATGCCTGGCGTCTGTGGAGACCGCCAGTGTGTAAACCACTTATGTGACAAGACTAATTCCGAAGGGAAGAGGAGCGGCCATTTTTCCCCCTTCAGTTCCAACAGCTGCAACCCTCCACAGAGCCGCTACTCTGGGTTTAGGACAGAAGAAAAACAAAAGAGAAGTGGGACACTCTGCAGTAGTTTGGCTGCTTAGAGTGTAAGGAAAGCCACCAAGGGAAGAGCAAAAGTCTTCTCTGCACATGCCCACACTGTCCAGTGTAGGCTCTGCTACTCCAGCCAATACCACAAAGGTTGACCTCTTGCCTACCCAAAAATCCTCTGCAGTCTGGGTACTCTCCAGGGCAACTGTCCCTTGTGTGGTGACACTGCAATCCAGGCTTGCACAGTGGGGGAGAGAGCAGGAGAGTCCCACCCCAGTCATAGGCACTATGAGTGACACATGGCACTCCTGCTCACGTTTCATTGGCCGCCTCTAGTCACTTCTAGGCAACGCCTGACTTCCAAGGGCATGGGACTGTAGTCCTTGTGTATCCAGAAGTGGATATTGATGAACATTAGAGCCATGTGCCCTTATCCTCTAAAGCCCTAAAATTAAGTTCCAGGTATATGTAACCTCACCTTCCCAGAGAATGCACCTGTCCATTCTCTGATGTCCAGGTGTCTTTGTTCTCACATTTGGATTCTAGTCTCCCTCCCAAAGAAGAGATAGGAGGGAAATACATGGAGTGTGTCTACCCTGTGGAGTCTGAAAGCAGAGAGTTGGTTCCCTAAAAGTCTGCAAAGGCAAAGGTAACCAAAAATACATCACAGTCTAAGGCTTTAAGCAGCTCTGCTCCCTCTCCACCCCAATAATGTAATGTTTGGAAGCAGGTATTGACTTGTGTCTCCCTGGGCTTTGCCTTTCTGCCTCTTGTTTTATGACTGACTTTTCTTATTTGGTTCTGGTTCCTGGGTATTGATTCTAGTGGAAGGGAAGAAGAGGAGGAGACAAAGAGAGAGAAAGATAAAGAGAGATGGAAGGAAGGAAGGAAGGGGAGAAGGGGGGAAGGGAGGGAGGGAGGGAGGGAAGAAGAAAAATAGAAATTAACTTGTGAAACTGTAAAGTTCCTTCAAAACCATCAATTCATATGAGCTTCAAAGCAACCCTTAGAAGAATATATATATATATATATATATATATATATATATATATATATATATATATATATCCCCAAGTTATCAGTGAAGAAACTAAAACTCAGAAGGATACATAAAATAAAATTTAGGGCAGAAGCAGAAATAAATCTTAATCAGGGGCAGTTTCCACTTATATTGGGGCCTTTGGAAACCTAAAGACAAAACCACGTTTTAATACATCCCTGGTCTCTTCTGAATGTCAGATGTCACCTGCCTTTTATCCCAATGCTCATTTTAATTTTTGACAACATCTAGATTAACTTTAAATGGATTTCTTTAAGGTCCCTGGTCTCCTCACCTGCCTCCAATCCATCAAAACTAAACCTGGGAACTCAAACTGTGCCTGACCTGATTTTGGATCATAGACACAGCAACTTCATGGGTCCCCAAGCCTTCTCTTCTAGCCCTTCCATGCCAGCTCATGCCTTATGGGCACCCAACTTGTCCTGCCTCAACACCCCACAAATGGGACTCCAGTTCAAACCAGCTCACTCCATGGTGGTTGGTTTTTCACCTTGAGCCACACCTTGGTGATACAGGTAGGCATGGGAGGAAGGAGTGGAAACATTCCGTGAGGTCTGTGGGTTCATGGGCACAACAGTGAATGCTCCCTTCAGCCCAGAAACTAAAAGTCAGGCTTTTAAAACAGAGAGGCAAAGGCTCCTATTTGCCAAGCTACTTAGAAGAAGAATGTAAATGCCAGCAGCTCAGGCTGTCAGTAGGACTGCTGGAAGGTATGGGAACTTGCAGAGCGAGGCTGCAGTGTCATGATCTCCAGGAGACAGGGCCAAGGCCGGCCAAGGACTCTAAGAGAGGAAGGGAGGGGGCAGGAATGTGTTTCCCAGCAGCATGTTTGAGAACAAGCAGTTGTCTTCCCCAAAGCCCTCTGTGAGACTCTCAAATTGTGTCTGAGAAAGAAAAGGGCGAGACAGAGAGAGAAAAGTGAATACTGGAAAAAGCAGGTATCTCTTTGGGAGTTGAGAGGGCAGCACAAAGACTGTCTACTAGTCTGTTAGTCTTGGCAGCTGCATATCTGTGAATCTGGCCACAGTCAGGGTTTCTAAGCCCCTGTTTCTGAAAAATGTGGCAAGGGTTTAACCTGAAATGTAGACCGTGGAGGGCTCTGGTGTGATCTAAATCAGAGGAAACTGTGAGTTCCTGACCTAGGTCCCTCAGCACGCAAGGTCACTCAGGTGACATACTGACTAGTTTGGCCCTTGCTTACAGACTGTCTTTAGTTCATGGAAGACTCTGGGGGAACATGCCTCAAATTGGAATGGAATCTCACAGGAAGAAGGTCTGTCCAATTTTTTGTCTCTCTCGATTACAGCCTGAGTACAGTTCTGAAGTATAGGTGGAGATGAGAATCTCCACGTTGAGAGGTTTTTGCCAAGCACTCTTCCCAGGCAACAGAGGGCAGATTTTCTGTCTGGAGCCATAGCACTTCCTCTCAGCTACTTAGTATTCTGCAAGAAGTATCACCTCTTATCTTCACACCAATGGGAGCTGTCTTGTTTAGGAATGTCTTTGGTGGCAAGTAACAGAAAACCTACTTTATAGCAGCTCCAACAGATACAGATGTATTTCTCTCACCTAATAAGATTTTGGATCTAGATGGCAGCTGTCATTGATTCAGAAGCTCAGTGACATCAGGGCTACCATCTCTGGAATTCTCTTACCTTTTCCCTCATGCTTTTCTCTTTCATGGTCAAAAGATGGTTGTTGATCGATGGAAGAACGGATAAAGAAGTTGTGGTGTATACCTGTATATACAATAGAATATTATTCAGCCTTAAAAAGGAAGGAAATCCTGTCATTTGCAACAATATAGATGAACCTGGAGGACATTATGCTAAGTGAAGTAAGGCAGACACAGAAAGAAAAATACTGCATGATCTCACTTATATGTGGCATCCACATAGAAGCAGAGAGTATAATGTTGGCTACCAAGGGCAGGAAAGCAAGGGTGGATGAGGAGACAGTGGTCAAAGGGTACAAAGTTGCAGTTATGTAGGATGAACTGGTCTACAGATATAATGTCCAGCATGATAACTATAGTTAATAACACTGTACTCTACACTGGAAATTTGCTAAGAGAGTAGATTTCAGGTGCTCTGACAGCAAAAACAATTATGCTAACTTTGTAAGGTGACCCATATGATAATCAACTTGACTGTAATAATCACTTCACTATGTATATGTGTATCAAAACATCGTGATGTATCCCTTCAATATACACAGTTTTATTTTTTTAAGATGGCTGCTGCATCATTGGACATTATGTTTATGTTCAAAGTAGGAAAAGGGGGGCAGGCCAGTGCCCTCTGTGATAATCCCCATTTGTCCGGACAACAGCTCCATCGGAATCCCCATCACACCTCTGTGTGTGTCCCACCCATCAGATCTCCATCACCCAACCATACCTGGCATGAAGGGAACCTAGGGAGGTGAGAATTTAGCTGGAAACCGTACCAGCCTGAACAAAATTAGGCTTCTGTCAACTACAAAGAGGAAGAAGTTACTGGGGAGGCACCGAACAGTATCTGCCACACCCTGTGCATAGCACTGATCAAATTGCTTTGAAATGTTCTGTGTCTGTCTCTGTCTCCCCTCCCACCAGAATTAATGGCACTTGGCAGATAGAGGCACCCAGTCATTCTTGTATTCCCAGCACATGGCACATTGCCTGGCACAAAATAGACTTAACAAACATAACTCAAGCTCAGAAAAATATTGGCTGAACCAAAGTCCAAATAATAGGCAAAAGAATTGCATTTAAATTCATTTTTGCATGCACTTCTCTCTTTAAAGATAACAGGAGATATTGATGTAAGAGAAACATCAGTTACCCAAAAGACAGACACTCCAAGAAATCAGTATATGTTGCTACTTAGATGTACACAGTTTCTAACACAAATACAGTGGGTTAGGTAATAATAATAATAATAGCCATCACAACGGAAAATTTCATGCTCTATATATGCTATCTTTAATCCTAATATCTTTACAAGGTCAATATCACTTGCCTCATTTTAGAGATGCTGGGAAAGTGGCACAAGGTCTAAGAGCTGCAAATGGTAGAACCAGAGTGTGAACCGAGTATATCTATCTTTCTCCACTGTCCATCTGGCCTCATGCACGAGGGTGTCCAGCACACTCACTTTTCTCAAGGGAAACACCGGTACTGGAAGATCACCTAAGGACTCCAGCTAGATATGGGGCTTACTACTGTCTCCAAGGACACCCTTGCATCTTTCCTCTCGGCCTCCCTCAACACTTCACTAAGCAGAGAGAGCGGTGCTATGCTGTTGAAGACCCAGTGGTGTTGCTGTGCATGAGGAAAGGCTTATTTTTTTCCCAGAATCCATGATAAACCTATAGAGAAAGCAAGGGAGACAGAATGGGGCAGGCCCCTCTGAAGCCAACCCCTTACAGCCTGTAAACCTAGACCTACATGTAGGAGCAGAAACTTCTATTGACTCTTCTTTCAAGCAGCAAGCTGGGGCCATTAGGCTGACCATGAGGAATAGTTGAGGCACGTGCATGTGGCTTTGGACTACTAGATGAAACACGTCATGAATTTCTATCAACTCATATGAGAAAGTGCAAACCAGGATGAAATGGCTACATTTTGGCTTATGGCTTCAGGTTGCCCACAATGGTCCACAAGTGACTGCAGTCCCCTGGCCACCATCTCTCTCTCTAATTGATTAATCAAGCTTTGTGCCAAGAGCTTGGAGTCAGGTATGCCTCTGTGGGCAAATGTGATATTTCAATCCTGACTTACCTAAAAGCCAATATCACATAGCCTGCAGTCTGGGCGTGTGTCCAAATCGTATCAGTTGCATTGCTTATGGCAAATACAATACAGACGAGGTTCTTCATCAAGAAATCAGAACCTAATTCAATAAAATCTACTCACGCAGTTCAAACACAGTTTTCTGTGAGGATTTCAGGATGCCCAGGGGCTGTGAGACAAGCCCATCCAAGGAGTGTTCATGGCATGTGCACTCTCTAAAACATTCACTTCTGAGAATATGCACAAAATAAGGGTGGAGTTGGCGGCAGTGAAAAACCTCAGATAAGTCACAGCAAACCAAAACTGGCTTTTAAGGATCTATAGTTCAGCAACAAGATACACACTAAGGTCTTATAATCCTTTGGATGAAATAAGGGAATTCTCCACTATACTGAAAAAACTATTCTGAGCTATTCAGGCACAAACAGAGATAGTACATTTTGGTAGGGAACACTGATCTGGGATTTAAAGCCAGAATTATCAGCTCAAAATGAGAGAAAAGATGAACTGGGGTTGTCAGAATCATTTTATTCTTCATATTTTCACCAATATAACAATTATACATTTCAACAATGATTTTTTTTTTAATTGGTGCCAAATGGATTACTCAGGAACCTCGCATTTTGGTGTACTGAGAGTAAGTATAGCAATTGTTCAAATAAGAGTACAGAGTTTGCAATCGGATAAACACTGGGAAAGAAAGAAAAACCTACTGCACTGGGCTGGGAGTCGCTGATGTGCTAAGTGTCACTTGCAGCCTTAACAGGCCCTCTGCCCAAGTCCACATGGCCAGGCACTCCTGGGGCTTGTGCCTGGGACCTCCAAGGCAATGGTGTCTTGTCATGGTTCCCCAGCTTGTTGTGGTCTGCAAATCTCTCCCAACCAACTCTAAACCAGAGGTAAATTTTGAAGTGGGCCATCTGGGAAAAGAAGTGGTTACCCTCAAATTCACTTATCAGAATCTCTGCAATCTGGAGCTCTTGGTTATGGCCAGGGAAGAGCAGGGTGGTAGGCTGGGAGTAGGAGGCCCTACCTCGAACTCTGTCACTGGTTGCACGTGTTAAAACCATTATTACATAGAAGAAAAATGACTGGCTTGAGGTTTCAGCATCTACTCCTGCAAGCGCTACTAAAGAGCACATTTATTATTCAAAACACATGGCATGTTATGGGAATACAGGACAGAGTCTGGCCCAGTAATGCCTGCAAGCGGACAACTTCCAGCCCACCCCCCATCCCAATGAAACCACTACAAATACAATGGAAAGAGGTGTTGGGGGGGCTTCAGAAACCACAGAGAATTACAGCAAAAACAAACTTCTTAATTTCTTTTGAACCTTTGAACAGAAAAATATTTGCTATTGCAGTCATTAAATGAGGGCATGAAGCAGAAAAACTGGATAAAGTTTTATATCGATATGTGTAGCACAGAAATAGTCTTGTTGTAGTGAGCTTGTTTTTCCTTGTTCATTTGTTGTTTTCAAATTAAGGACTAAATTATCCTTTCTCCTGAACATGAAGGGAGATAGATAAGAAAAACAATTGACAATTATAGTGAAGTACTATATACTGTTACATACTTTCATATACTAAGACCTAGCATAAATTAAAGAATAAAGGTATATTAAGTATCATGAAAAAAAGGATAATCTACAACCTTCACATGACACATTCTACACCTAGCCCTAGATGCACTAGACATCCGGTCCTGCAGCCCTTACTCTGAGAAAACTACACCCTAGCCCGATACAATCAGCAGCAAGGCAGGGCATCAGAGGAACCACAGGATTCGAAATGGAAATAGAAACTTCCTATGCAGTCGAAAGTTGAGAAAAGCAAACTGTGATATAGACTTTGCAGGTCAGATTTCTCTTCCCTAACTCAAAATTACGGCAATTACATATTTCAGTAATAATTACCCACATTTCTATAACTCCTACAGTGTACAAAGAGCTTTTACATATGTGATCTCATTGAGACAGCAAGTCACTCCATTCACTATAAACAGTTTCTAGAATGAGAAAATGTATATGTAAAACAGAAGATGGCTTGTTCTCAAGTAAGGCTCTTCTTTATCGACAGGAGGTCAGTAAAAGCAAGCCTGGGGTTCCAGAGGCAGACCCTGAGGGAGCTGCACAGGGAAGAGGGAGCAGCCAAGAAAAGGTGGGATTTCAGGCAAAGCCAATCTCCAGCCTGACCCCTAAAGGGACCTCTGGAATATAAATTACACTTCAGAGTTTGTGCCAACCAGAGGCACAAGGGCTGGGCTTTCCTATTCCCGCAGATACACTCACTGGCTGAAGGTTCGGGGGAATGGCGGTGACAGGGAACATCAATCCCGGGCACTGCCAGCTGTCTGCACACATAAGACTCCAGAAGGCAGTCGCAAGTGAGGAGTGTTAGAAGAAAACCCAACACACAGAAGAAGGAAGCTCACAGACATAAATAGAAAACGGGATTCCAGAGGATCTGGGTTGAGTAATAACACGAAGCACTGTGGGTTTCGCTCTGTGGACAACAGACTGTGAAAAACAGAATATTAAGGCTAAGAGTTCAAAAAATTCCACGTCAAAACTATTGGAATGTTTGCAAAAAGTGTGTCACAGTGTAAGAGTGAAAGGCAGCAGGAAGAGGAGAACCAGAACCCCAAATGAAGCCTTACCCTATGGATGTGTTGAAAGGTGACTTAAAACATAAAACTCTATTGAGCAAATCCCAGGGCTCCGATAAGGTCAGCATTAAATTACTTCTGACTGTTACTGGCCAGCCATGAGACCTTGGACAAGTCATTTCACATTGCTGACTCATAAACGTTTTTTAAAATGGAGGGATCGGAGATAAGGTTACAGCGATAATTTACATTTATTTGTACATTTATACTGTGCCAGGTTCTAAAATTCATAGAATTCGCCTGCATGATCTCACAATGCACTGGGTGTTAACTTTCCGCATTTCACAGGTCACACAGCTAGCCAAAGTTCAAAACCAAATGTGTCTGCTTCTAAGACTGAGCATCTAGCTGTCCCACTACTGCGTCTCGGAGAGAGTCCATGTCATTTATAGCTCTGCAGTTCTATTGTTTAACCCAATGCTCTATGAATTCACAAAGTGCTGTATGGAAAGAAGGACATGGAGTAAACCAAGACACTCACAGACAGGGTACTGTCCCCACATTGCATAACTCCTGGGGGTACTGGTCACCACCGCATCCCCCATCCAGGATTTTACATAATTGAGATGCTCCGCAAAGCCCCAGTGAAGAAAGTTAAGACAACTCCTCCTGTGTCAATACTTCCTGATGTGCTTGACTAATATGCTGGTATCTTCGTTGCATGGATTAGCTTCAAAGAAGATAACTGAAATGTCAGGGCCTAATGACTTCACTAAATGCTACCCTTCTGCTAAAATAATAATAATAATAATAATAATAATAATAATAATAATAATGGCTTTCTTTCCTATTGCATGTTACTCAGAAGTTGCTGGCTAAGTAATTCTTACTATGTTTCAAAATCACAATTTTCCCTAAGTTCATGTGTTAGTTCTCTCCAATAACAAAAGACTTCAGACCAACCTAAACATACACAACACCTTAAAATCTTGTGCCATTTACGATGGGGGCTTGCTTTTTTACCGTACACACACACATCATGCAGGCAAAGGATCTATGTTTTAAGCACTACCCGTGACTCTGGCCTAAATTAAGGGTGTGAAGAATGGCATGAATTTGGAGCTCTACAGAAGTGCATATCAGACAGAATTAACTTTATCAAGGGAGCTCAAAACACCTTGACAAAAAGACCCACTTTCACCATTGCTGGTACATACCTCCATGATAGAAATTATTAGGTTATCATTATCTGTTTACATAACACATTAATGATCCGTCTTGAAAGTAAATCTCCTTGACGGCAAAAGCCATGACTTAGGTCTCTCTGTGTCCCTGGGTCCTCATCCCAGGCCTGATACATGACAGCTACTCACTATTACAGAATGAATGGATGGGCGTGTAAACTAAGCAGCACTGAGCATGGTCACCCACCTCCTTGAGTAGTAGAACAGTCAAGTCACACAGCTGCCTAAGGACCCACCAAGGCTAATCTAGCCTGTGAAAAGAGGTACCTTATCAGAAATCTTAAAAAAAAAATGTCAAGGCATGTGCATTATATTGAATAAGACTAGAAATGTGTATTTTTGGAGCCCAGGCTATCCTTATTCAAATGCAAACATAGAATAGACATTTATCTACCTTACATGGTTTTCAGATTCCATGTACCCTCCTATAAATTCTCCCCAACCCACTTACTTGTCTCAAGATGCACTCTCAGAATTTTATTTCTTTAGCATGGGGTTTAGGTTAAAATGTAAGTCCCTATGAAATAGGTAACACTTTAACTATAGTTATCAATCATTTACACTTTAGTATGAATAAAAGCTCCCAGAGCAGAATTTTTATTAAAAGGCACTGGGGAAGTGAAGGGATCAATAAATAAAATGAAAAAAGCACTTCTCTGAAGGCACATGTCCCCTCTTCACTGACTTGCCTTGGCCTGGCCTTGACTACAGCCCGGTGATCTTTCCCTGCATTCACCTGTGGGCAGCAGGACCAAAGCCCTCTCAGATGCAGGAGCTCAGACATACTGCAACCTTCAACCACTCATCAATGAGCCCCATGCATAGGCTGCTTTCGCCTCCTCCTCAGGATGTCCTGGGGAATCACCCAAACATCATTAGTTTCAGAAGAATAACTTAGCAAACCAGAATCTTAGCACAGACCACAGACACATAGCCCGGTCACAAGTCCTCAGCTGTGAGTCACGGAGGGAGTAAGTCACAAACCTTAGCAAGTTATGTAATGATCTGGAGCCTGAGCATCCTGAGAGCGGGGTTTGCCACCAATTAGCTGTGCAACTTTACGGCTTTGGTCTCCATAAGTGTTTAAAAAAAAAGAGAGAGGCAAGACATATTGAGATACTGCATGATCAAACAAAAGTGGGAAATTCTGCATTAAAATAAAGTTTTTTTGTTTTTTTTTTTTTTTCATTTTAGGACTCCTCAGGGACTATAAATATTTTAAGTTCCACTGTGAGGAGAAGAAATAGAGTTCCATGTTTCCCAAACATATATGATCCTGGAACCCTATTTTCTAATATCATTTCTCAGAACTAGTATTCTACTGAACACAGTTTAGGAACTGCTAGACTAAAAGACCCCGAAAGCCCTTCCAAGTGGTAATATTCTGAAATTTTACCCTATGAATCTCTTTTTTCTTTCCTCTAATCCTAGTAAGGACCTCCACTGAAGATTCTATATATCCAAATTCTGCCAACTCCAAAATACCAACTTTTTGCATTGGTAGTAATTATAGCAATATAATTTCCATTTCAACTATAATGTAATTGTAACAACTATAATTGTAATTGTAGTTATTACAACATAGGGACAGACTTGGGGGAGATGGAACAGATGCAAAAGTGTGTCACACTTTTGTGATATCTTTCTGTCATCACGCCTTCTTTCTAGAAACCCTGCAAGCACTGGTAACGGACAGTCTCCACTAGAAAATCTCTGAATGTTCTGACCTTCGAGCTTGTTTTTTTAGAAAATGCTTAATGACACACTAAGAAATTCTAGGATTCCAACACCAGTTTGTGTAAGAAAATAACAAAATCCTTTGTTTTGTGTCAGCTATGTTGTAACTAATTAAGGGGGGAAATTAGCTGCCAGTTTACATGAAAAGAGGAGGCCTGATTCCGCTGACATCTTTGCATTCATTAGAGGCAAGCTGATGGTCTGCTGCCTGTGTGGTGTTCAGCTCAGCCTCTGCTGACTGGGACTTATTAGCCAAGGGTTACAAATATGCAACCAATGCTTTTTTCCAGATCTTCCACCGCAAATAAGTACCACGGTGTCCGTCGCCTGCCTTGAAGGCCTGGGTCTGAGCCTCTCAAGATGCTCCCAGCAGCTCAGCCTGGAGCCTGGGATTTTCATTAGAGTTCCTTGCATCTAAGCGCGTGCTGCTGTCATATAAATGTTGCTCCTTTCTTCATGAGGAGGTGGAAAGGGAGACAAACATGCTAATAAACAGCTACTTTTTAACTTTCTTAATGTTTAATAAACAACTTCTTGTTCTACTTTCATTTTCCCTAAGGTTGAGTCAAGTATAGTCCAAGTGGCTTTGGGAATTGGATGCATGTTGCAAAAGCTTGTTCTCTTAATGGGAGTTTGTCCCCTTCTGTGATCTGGGAGGCTTATTCACAAGCAACATTAACCAGAAGAGCCCCACCACTGCTGATGCCCCCTGGGGATAATGAGATGTCCATGCAGGCATGAAAGGCCGAATAAACAGAGAAAGCCACATGTGGGGTCCGAGAGCAGGGTCTAAGTCTCACTGCGCCGGAACAAGGCTACCTACAGGCGGCTCCAAGCCAGGCAGGCAAGGGAGCGTCACACCAGGTGGGATGCCCTCCTCGGCTCTCCCAGCTTTGCCCTGAGAGACTTTCCTCGAAGTCAGAGAGCAATAGCACATTGACAGTCTCTAGACGGCTGCTGTTGAAATCTCCAAGTGTTCCTCACCTCCCATTTACCTATCAGATTAAACCAGCCCCTTAAAAGAACTCAGAAAATGAGGCCATGTCTTGGGAACATGACTGTGGAGAGTGAGGTGGGGCCTTGAACCTGGGTGACAGAGAATGGCTGGGACTACTCACAAGGACTGCCCGTAGGACATTCACATCCCCCCCGGCTCTGACCAATGGACCAGAGCGCAATAGAGGCGTTAGAGAAGTGTGTCGGGGAAGAATTCCAAAAGGGAGCTCAGAAGAGTAAATGGTCAGCTCTTCTGAGCTTCACAAACTGCTGATAAGAGCATCCAGAGAAATACAGGTGCTCTCTTCTGGCAATCCCTGCCCAGGCCCCCATGCACACTCTACCGAGAGTGTTTCTACTCAGACAGGAAGCTCTCCACAGTCTCACAATAGGAAGATAAAGAAAGAAAACAGTAAACAGAGTGAGCCTCAATCACTTTAACTATTTAGCTCTTCCATGTACCCCGGTGACAACATACATGATTTTTTCTCAGCAACCAGAGGTCCCATACCCCGGAGCTTTAGCCACTTCAGTTCAAGGAGAAGTTTATGCCCAGAGATAGTGACTTCACTGGTCCCCAAAAGAGAGATGAAGGACAACAGGAAGAGGATTAACCTCCTGCATTTGGCTGTTAAGAGAGAGAAAAATTAAAAGCAACAATTCATGTTGGGGAGACGTCATTGCAAGGAAATTAAAAAGATAAATATACTGAGGACCCAGAAGCTTCTCCTAATAAACTCATGGAGAGGAAGGGAAATAAACAACTGAGCCGAGTGGCCTTGTTTTCCTCCAGCTGAGACTACCTTCTCAAATATCACCCAATCATCCTCAGTAGTGAGAACTCCAAACCTTGGCGGTTCTGTAGTTTTGCCACAAACTTTTATTTTTGAGAAGCCAAGAGCAGCAGAAAACCTAACTGTGCGTTTTCTTTTTTTTGAGAGAGCGTTGAACTCCCTTTACAGAAATTTTCTGAGGACAAATGAGGTAAAGTAGACTTGAAGATAAATGTTTAAGAGGATCAGACTTCCCTACATCCAGGATATTCAGCCTGAACTGCAGTTACATTTCAACAAACAAATAAAATAAATCGAGAGTCTTTATCTACTGGGACCAACAAAAACCTTAAAGGAACCCAAATGCATGACCTTAGGGGAAAACCCAAGGGCTACTTAAATAAGCCTCATTTTAACGAACCGTAGCATAGCTGATCGCTGATGCACCCCTCAGAACTGCATATTTATACCCCTGTCTGCTGGTAGAATAGGTGGCTGGGCTTTTGTTTTGCTTTATCCAAGTGGAATGCATTTCTCTAGGAGCACAGCGTATCTCAGACCGGGGTCTGGATGGAACCCAAGGAATGTGAGATCAGAGAGTGCCTGAAGTTACCAGATAATGGCCAACAGCTAATGAAGCTTTTGATTCTGTAAAATAAAGAATTGGACTAGATGAACTCTTAGGAGTCTTCCAGCTTGAACATTCTGTGATTCTATGATTCCACCCCACATTCCATATTCATTGACAAACAAGGAAAATCTGATCTGGACTGGTGGTTTTTGAAACCTCACGATTCCATAAAGTACCAGGAAAATGTGGTCATTCCAGACATATTTAATTTGTGTGTATTTCATCATGGCTGAGCCCTTCCCAAACATTCAACTGGGACTAGGGTTCAGGGGCATTTGAAAAAAATCACAGACATGTTCTCGCTCTTGAGTTTGTGTTATATTAACCTAAGGGAGAAATAGTAAAGATTCTGAGCCATTCTTAACGGGTGACTATAATCCTGAAGGCTACCATTAGATCTATACCGGAAAACTCTGAGGAGAGAAAAGTCCTTGAGGGAAGAGCGTGGAAAGGGTTCAGAATGGTCAGTCTAGAAGTTTTGCCCAGCTATTATTTGTGATATTTTTGGCTCACCATATGTTAGGAAACTTAAAATGGCTTTGTTTTTCAAAAATGAAATGTATTTGAATAATAAGAACAAAGAAGTTATACATCTACTTTTTTAAATCAAGGTTTAATTTACATCCAGAAAATTCACCCTTTGTAGTTACAATTCTGTGAATTGACAAACACACGTGATCATGTATAACTACCACCACAATCAAGTTACAGAATAGTTTCATCACCCAAAAGAATTCTCCCTTGCCTCTTTGTAGTCAATTCCTCCCTCACTGTCCAGCTACTGGCAACCACCTATCTATTCTGGTCTTATGGCTTGCCTTTGAAAGAATGTCATATACATGGAATTATATAGGAGTCAACCTTATGAGCCTGGTTTATTTCACTAGCACAATACATATAAGATTCATCCATGTTGTACATGTATCAATAGTGTGTTCTTTTTTATTGCTGTGTGGTATTCCATTGCATGGTTAGACCACAGCTGAGAGCCATTTGGGTTGTTTTCAGTTATTGACAATTACAAATAAAGTCACTACTAACATTCCCATACAGGTTTTTGTGTGATGTAGGTTTTAATTTCTCTAGAGTAAGTACTTAGGGAATGAGATTGCTAGGTCTGTACACACTACGTGTATGTTTAACTTTATAAGAAATTGCCAAAATGTTTTCCAAAGTGGCTGAACCACTTGGCATTTCCACCATCTTTGTACTAGAGTTCAAGTTTCTCTACAATCTTGCCCACACTTGGTACGATCAGTGTTTTTCTTTAAGAATTTCTAATAAATGTGCAGTGATATCTCTTGTGGTTTTAATTTGCATTTCCCTAATGACTACTGATGTTGACCATAATTTCATACGCTTATTTGCCATCCATATATTTCTTTGGTGAAGTGACTGTTCAGATCTTTTGCCCATTTTTAACTGGGTTATTTTCTTATCATTGTCTTTTCATTGTTTTGTTCTTTTATAATCTGGATATAAGTCCTTTATCAGATATGTGATTTGAAAATATTTTCTCCTAGCTTGTCTTTTCATTCTCCTAAGAGTGAATTTTGAAGAGCTATAGGCCTACTTTTGAAGCCCACAATTTAGGGTTGAGAGATAATGGAGAGATGGTAAAAGCTCATACCTCTTATTTGATCTCCATCTTCTCTGTTGTAAATGTTCTCCAGAATGAATATTATGCTACAAACACTAGCAGGAGGGGGTTGAAACATCCAATGTTATAATAAATTTTAATATAACATCTTGTTCTCTAAACAAAAACCTGTTAGAGGGAATGTCATCCCCTGAAGCTAAGAATAATGCAAATGTGAGGTGTGCCAGTGAGGAAATGGGAAGACTAGTAGAGGAGCTGGAGGACTGCAGACCCACCAAATTGTCTCAGTTCAAAACAGAGAAAGAGACAGAAATAGCACCTATCAAAGGACCCTGAACACACATCAATGCCAACAAGACTCCAGAATAGGAAGATATGGTGAGGACGTGGACAGTTAACAGTTTCTACTGGGAGTTAGCATGAGTTCACTAAGAGGTCACATTAGATTAACCTACTTTTCCTACTCTGGCAGGCCAAAAAATGTAGTAGATACAGAACATGTTTTGTCTGCATTTTACAAAGTATTCTTTAAATAGCTTAGTTGATAATATGGGAAAATGGGGATGAGATGATCCTTCAATTAGTTACATTTGTAATTTTTGAAGAAATACATGCAATGGGTCAATGGAAGCTAGAGAGTTTGCCGCAATTCTCCCATTCCAAATAATTTTATCAATGATTCATATAAACATATGGGAGATAGGCATTCTAAATTTGTAGAAAGCTGGAAATGATTATAAATTCATAAGTGATTATGAATGATTTAGGACCCAATAAAGACTAAACACATATTTCCAAGCCAGGCTAAATACAATAAGATGAGTTTTAAAAAAGATAAATTTAAAGTCCTGCACGCCCAAAAACCAGTTTGAGTTCTGGGTAGTGAAGGATACAGGACTTAGCATGAAGAGGAAAGAACATGGCTTATGGTTTAAGTCAATAGTAAGCCTCATATGAGTCACCAAGGAAGTATGATGTCCAAAAGTCCTAATGTGCAATCCTGAGATATATTGATGGAAGTTTATTATTTTAGAATGAGGAAGGATGATAATTCTATTGGGGCACACCTGGAGTTTGTGTCCAGTTTGGGGCAAGATTACAAACTGGAACATGTTCTAAGAGCCGTAGTCATCCATATAATATAAGCAATGACCAAGAAAATGGCAAACAATGGACCTGTGAGGGAAGAAATAAAGACTTTGGGAGCCTATAGTTGCTGACATAAAATAGGGAAAGTTTTACAAGTAACTGAGGAACCAGAATTGCTCAAAATAACTCCTGAGGGGTTATAACCCCAGAACTAAGACCAAGCGGAGAAAAGTCCTGGGAGGAGAAAACTTCTGAATAGCTGCTTAACTATGGAACACTTGCTTTGAAAGTTAGTGATTCTTCTTTTTAAAAGCAGGCATTCAAGAATAAGCCAGATTATACCCAGGAGAGAATGTATATAAAGGACATTGAAAAATGCAATAAGTAGATGAATAAAATAACTATGAAGGTCTTATCCAACCTAATGAGTATGTGTGTCAATGATCATATGATTCTTGTTTGAACTCTCACTTTTCTGAAACTTGGGGAAAAAGGGAAAATTAACAAATATGTAGTGGGAACTGGGACTCATAGCTACAAAAGAATATTTGGAATCAATTTGGAAATGTTTCCAAGAAGTTGCATTTGGACAGTTTTGGTTGCTTTGAATTTTGTGTCAAACTGAAAATTAGATTTTAAGATTTTATGAGTTGCAGAGATATAAAATTTTTTACATGATTGCTTCTACTTGACATTCATAAGAAATCATAAGCAACTGAAAGGAAAGTAATAAACAAATACAATATTAAATAAGGCAAGAATTTTTCATTAGATATAGTGAGAGCCGTGTAGAGCTTTGGCAAAATTAAAAAAGAGAAAATAAACGTGAAAGGGGAAAAAAGTGTACTTCATAGCTGGGCTCAATATTGATCAATATAGTAATAATTCTCTAGAATAATCAGTGGGGAATTAAGGTGAACAAGAATTGTCATAAATGGTGTGATAGGCTGCATATAAGACAAGATAATAAGCTGAAATAACAAAGAAAAATTCATAGGGATACACATGCATGGCAGGGAAACTGAAAACCACTGAAATCTTGTCAATACAGTTAATCACACACCTTTTCTAAGAAAGGATCAGCACTAAGTTCTTTCAGGAAATCATCCCATTTAATCAAGAGTGGTTAAATGGCTAAAAATAATCAATCAATTCAGAAGCTGAAAAGTTCACATGTTCTGGGGGTGGAAAATGGCAGTGCCAGACCCAAAGAAAAAATAATAATGAACTGAATTAAAATTTTCTAGACTCTTTTATGCTTCTTAGCAGCACAATCACCACCATTTAGCATAACATGTGTAATATATAACACACACATATACATACACATGCATACATATTATAGACGTATATGTTTACAGATACAAAAATTTTTTTCCTGTTATTCCTTTTTCCTTTACCCTCATCACTCAAGTCTATGTTGGGAATAAAAATGTAGAATTTTCACATATCTATGTAGGTCTCAAGCAGTGAGAAAATCTCATTCATGAGTTTTTAAAGTATAAATAATACCATGACTAGGATTTTGTAGTCATATGGGCTCTGTCTGTACAGTTCAACTAAATATCCTAAAATTCCTTTTGGGGAAAATTTTTTTGGTTGTAATCAGAGTTAGTCTGACACCCAGGCAAAGGAGGCAGTTGTGACAATCGCATTTCTTCATTTATTTGACAATTACATCTAAGTGTCTTCATTATTAGACATGTTATTATTCTTTTTGGTTAAGCACAGTATTCCGCCTATAAATTTCTTTAACAAACAGAGGTCCCAGAGAAGAAGTAAGCCATTAAGTTCTAAAAGCTGAATGACAATGAGTTTGTCTGTGTCTTTCCTACCCAGCAAGAGGACAATGAGTTTGTCTGTGTCTTTCCTACCCAGCAAGAGGACAGAAGAAGAATGGAGGAACCTCAAATACACACCACAGTGGTCAAGGGGAAGAGGTGAGGGGGCCAGGAAAGGAAGGGGACAAGAAAGTGAAGTCAATAGACCACACCTCTCACAAATTCCACTTTTCTTTCCACCTTTGCTCCAGCAGACCCTGGCTTTCATAATGACCATTCCCAACGCATAATGATCAGCACAACACAACTTGGTAGAGCTGATTTTACCTCAGTGATGATCAAAATAAATCTTTTAAAAACCATTAAAAGGGATTTCCCTGGTGGCACAGTTGTTAAGAATCCGCCTGCCAATGCAGGGGACACAGGTTCAATCCCTGGTCCGGGAAGATCCTACATGCTGCAGAGCAACTAAGCCTGTGTGCCACAACTACTGAGCTTGTACTCTAGAGCCCATGAGCCACAACTACTGAGCCCATGTGCCACAACTACTGAAGCCCACACGCCTACAGCCCTTGCTCTACAACAAAAGAAGCCACTGCAATGAGAAGCCCACACACCTCCACAAAGAGTAGCCCCTGCTCACCGCAACTAGAGAAAGCCCACATGCAGCAACAAAGACCCAACGCAGCCAAATAAATAAATAAATGAGTAAGTAATAAGCAAATAAATCTTTTAAAAAAAAACATTAAAAAATGGCTTGATCTCCTCATTTCAGGTCATCTTCAGGAGAATACTAAAGAAACTCCCTCCTGTTGATCAATACGTTTGTTTTTAAAGAAAATTCTGAAAACTGCCTCTCCATTAAAGCATCTGCTATATCATAGATGTGACTCCATGTGGCTTTGTATGAGTGTCTCACAAATACCACCTCCTCCATGAAGCCTTCTCTGATTCCACAACAATGCTCCCTCATCATCACACCTTCAGGCTCTTCTAGGGCTCTGTAAGCCCTTCGCTTAGCACTTCCTTCTCTCAAATGAATCATTCAAATTCATCATCCCAGCTAGAGAGCCAACTCTTACATTCCCAGCATCTAGGCCAATACTTGGCACAATGATGGCATTTGAGAAGACTCCCACACACGAATGCTCAAATACCAAAAGACTTGTTACATTTTAAGTGTATGTTCTTTGACTATCTCTTTAGACTATGAGTTCCTTGGCAAATACATTTAATTATAGGATAAAGCTGCCCAGCAGCGATGCTTTCTTCCAAGTGTCTCCTTTTGGATTACCCGAACTTATTTTTCCTTCATAACTTAGAAAATTTTCAATCTGTTACCTAACCCTTCATAAATAGTAGGTGATGAGCCGGTACCACCAGGAAGATAGATTAGATGACTAATTTGGAATTTTCCTTCTTCACAGAACCATTTTAGAAGCATTAACAAGTAAATATTATATTAACTGGCAATTCAGACAACAGTTATAATTTTAGTCTTGTCAGCACTGCCTTCATTTCATTCTTGTGAAAATATCAGTGTGTTTGGGGAGATCTCAGGGAAATGAATCAAACCTGTTTAGCCAGAACAACTCAATCCTCCTTTCTTTTGAGTCCACATCCTTTTAGTCTGTGGACCAATGTCGAGACCATTTCCCTCCTGCAAAGGAGCCTGCCTTTGCCAAGCCAAACAGAAGTCACAAAGGCAAACAGAGCGGGTGCCCCGGCTCAGCCTCCAGGCCCTACCTTTGATGATTAGCAACAGGCATCTTCCCGGTCCTTCTGATACCTTCCACGTTATGCTCATCGACCTCCCATGGAAGTTCCAAGTTCTTCGACAAGAGCTCATGGAGACCAGTTGGATTCTCTTGAAGAGTTTAAATTTCTCCACCCTACCTAGTCAAGAAGAAATTCAGAAGTTATGAAAGTTCTGGAATCAATGGCTTCTTTTTTATGCAATCACTGATTAAAACAGCAAATATGTTAAGTGCCAATAAATGTCAACGTTCGTTTTGAGATAGTATTGTATATTTTAAGTACATGTAGTAGGACTGAAACATATATGCAATAACCCAGATATACCCTACACCTTTTGCTATTATATCTAACTCATCTCGTCTTTCTCTAGAAACCTGATTAAGTTGGTGGGGGGGGGGGAAACCTTCTCTTCCAAATTAAAATTATTTCCTTTGGGTTAATTCAGTCAACTGTAAGTTTCTCACTTTTTTAGTTCCCCCCACCTGGCTCTACCTTCCAAAGGTGGCATCTAGGTGCAGGGGAGTCTTACATGTCCTTCATTGCTGTTTTCTTCCCTCTGTAGCACATTGTGCTTGATCTCGTCTTGTCCCTAGGAATCCTCCTACAACATCTGTTGAGATGAAACTGCTCCCTGGCATGGCACCACTTTAACTTCTGCTGATTCCTTGTCCTGATTCAGTGCTTAGGTGTCTCCTCCGCAAGGCATACAGAAATATTTAGATCCCATAAAGGCCACACCTAGCCTATAGGTTACGAGCGCATCAAGTCTAACCTATCTGCCTTGATAGGCAGTACTTACCTAGTTGGCACAATAATGCTCCAATACATGGAGAAAGAAACAAATTCTCTAAGGAACTGACTTCAATGTTTCTTGTCTGGGAAGTAAGGAGCAAGCCCCCCTACACCGGGAGTTTCCCAAAACTATCTGGGTGTTTCTGCTTCTCACTTCCATTTCTTGGGGTTTTCTCCAAGAAAGGAAAACTAGCACAATAATATCTGACTTCTTGTTTCTCTTCCTCCTACCTTCCGGTCTCCATGGGAAAACAAAACAAAAGAAAACACAGAAACAAAAAACCTAAGTACCCTGGTGGGAACGTTCCTTGCAACAGACTTCAACATTTCTATACAATGACTTATAATAAAACTCTATGAAGCAAGTGTGCCAGGCTTGGTTTTTGATATTTATAGTGAGAGAGAATTAGAAATTTAATAAATTCTCTTGCTTCTCAAGAAAACTAGATTTCAAAACCATTCTATTACTATGGACTAAAAAAGTCATTTTTGAGACTCATCCCAGGGCAAAAAAAAAAAACAACTTTATAGCTAGTCTTAATGACAGATAGCCTTCAGGAAAAGATGATTTTAAAAAGAATGAAAACTACAACTGTTATATATATTCAAAATATTGATATACCTTTAGATGTTTTTCTGATAATATGAGAAACAACAGACATGTTACACTAAATCACACCGTCTCTACAATGTGGTCTATTCTAGAGAGTTGATCGACGGAAATGAGACAAAGAAAGGCATGACAAACTCCAAATAAATATAAATAATTTCCCTAAAAGCATTTGGACGTGATGTTTTAAAGCAAAACTTACAGTTTAAAAAACGAACAAACCGAACTGACGTATGTACAGCCTGCCATGTGCCACATGGTAGAGAATGAATAAAGATCACAATCGTAATCATTTTCATTTTCTTGCTTGTTCCCTGATGATACTATTCCCTTATTCCTTTTTAAAATACCTGTCTGTCTGTGTTTCTATCTATCTCATACACACATACCCATACAAAGATTTATCTATATCCTATACTAACAGCAAAGCAATGATAATACTTTGCTGTTTTCTAATTTTTTTTTTTTTTTTAGATCATAAGAGATCATTTATTCTATCAACTGATCTTACATTAGACTTCATTGTATACGTTGAGTCAGAAGAGGGCTGTTTTCTAATTCTTTTATTTATTTATTTATTTATTTATTTATTTATTTGCTGTTTCCTAATTTTTTTTTTTTTTTAGATCATAAGAGATCATTTATTCTATCAACTGATCTTACATTAGACTTCATTGTATACGTTGAGTCAGAAGAGGGCTGTTTTCTAATTCTTTTATTTATTTATTTATTTATTTATTTATTTATTTATTTGCTGTTTTCTAATTTTTTTTTTTTTAGATCATAAGAGATCATTTATTCTATCAACTGATCTTACATTAGACTTCATTGTATACGTTGAGTCAGAAGAGGGCTGTTTTCTAATTCTTTTATTTATTTATTTATTTATTTATTTATTTATTTATTTATTTTTGGCTGCATTGGGTCTTCGTTTCTGTGCGAGGGCTTTCTCCAGTCGCGGCAAGCGGGGGCCACTCTTCATCGCGGTGCGCGGGCCTCACTGTCGCGGCCTCTCCCGTTGCGGAGCACGGGCTCCAGATGCGCAGGCTCAGTAGCTGTGGCTCACGGGCTCAGTTGCTCCGCGGCATGTGGGATCCTCCCAGACCAGGGCTCGAACCCGTGTCCCCTGCATTGGCAGGCAGACTCTCAACCACTGCGCCACCAGGGAAGTCCCTCTAATTCTTCTAACAAACGTGAGAAGAAGAGAAAGCATTTGTAACCTCATATATAGATAATAAAAATGAGATTCAATAGGTTTAGGTAACCTGCCCAAAGTCACTCAACCAGCAAGCTGAGACTTAAATCTAAGTCCTTTGACACTGAGTTGGCGACTTCTTCCATGCACCATTTTACATCTCCTTGTTACCAGAATCTCTCCAAGGAATGGTCTAATTTTCCCCCAATGCTCCAGGGAACATGTGGGTCAGAACTCTGGATATGTAAGCCTAAAGGGACAAAGTTAGATACCCTATTCTAGTATATTCTGTATACTGCTGCCTACCAAGTTTGACACTTGTTCCCTAGTTTTCTTTTTTATACTAATAAAACTGTATTTTAGTTGGGGCCCTTTTCTGCAGCAACACATGAAGTGAAGGCAATCTGTCATGGACCGTGGGAACCAGGACAAGCCTAGGGATGGTGGACCGACAGGAGAGGAGGGTCCCGGAATGTCATCCTGTGGAACCATCCTGCCAGTCCGAACTGCTTAACCCTAGACTGTTAATAAACTGAGAAATAAACTTTAATCTTATTTAAGCCACTTTTATTGTTGGTCTCTCTTAGATGAGCAGAACTTGTACTTTAACTAATGTGTTTATCTTCCCAAATCACTCTTTAGCATATGTTCATATTTAGAAATCACTGACAGTTTTCCATTGCCTACAGAGTGATATCCGAGCCTGGCAGTCAAGGGTTTCACAATCAGGCCCCCACCTACCTTCCCCTCATTATTTCCACGACTTCTTTTCATTCCAGCCAGAGTGATGGACTGTTTCTTGACCATGCCTCCATTATCCCTCCTCCCCAAAGACTCTCTCCAATGAATCCTAATTTCTGTTTAAAACCCACTCTATTCTTGCAGTGCACTGTTTACAGCCCACCTTTGAATCCACAGTATTCAATGCCCAGAAAATGCTTAATAAAGATTATTTTGCTGAAAAAGAGAAGGCAGAGGAGGCTCTTAGAGGAAGGAGGAAGAAAAGGAAGATATAAGAAGAAAGAGTAGGAGAAGGTGAAAAGAATGGGGAATGGGGGATTATTGTGTTTTGTCAATGTCCATAATGATGGAGTAGTATAGGTGATGGGTTCAAAAAAGAAACTTCAAAGCTTTGAAAGCATGGAAGGAAACCCTGTGGCCATAAGCATGTTTTGTATTTTTCATGAACTTTCTCTTTATTATTTATTCCTTGGGAAAGCAATTAGGCAAATAAGAAACATTTTAAAAATTGGTTTCCATTCATTTACTGAGCTATTTTCTCCTCATGTAGAGTAATTTGAACACACCACAAATTAATTTTCTCTCAATGCTGCCAAAATGTCTTAGAACATTTTAGGATATTCAGAGGGGCTATTTGAAACTGTATTTGTTTTTCAGGGCAATCTTACTGAAAGTGAAAATCCAAGCATATTGGTATATTTAAAAGAAATGCCATTCTGTTTTCACTTAAGACTTTGGGAGTTGTTTTCCCCAAGCTGTATCTAGGCAGCATATTAAATTATCCTCCTTTTCAAGAAAAATTTATTTGGAATATTGAAAAAGGTAAGGTAGGGAGAATTAGCAAAAGAGTCCTATGAAAAAGTGTCAGTTCATTTAAAGGAAGATTACATAAGATGGTGGTTAACTAAATGTTATTAACCTCAACCAAGGTGTAAAATAATACTGAACCATTGAAATTTTTCTTCTGACTTCAGGTTTCCATATCTTTATCCCCAAACCTGTATTTATAAGTATTCCAATATTTTTGAAGAGTGTACCCTCATGGTGATTACTATACTGAACGGTGTTTCCTCCAGTATTCCCCAAGAGCAAAGGTAACAAGTGAACCTCGCGGTATCGGAGAAAAGTACTATCTGTCTCTACACACAAAGAACAGTGTTTCTCCTGTCAAGCACTGGACCCAAAGCACCTGCTTGTGCATCTCCTTGGTACCAGACAGAACTTGAGGATAAATTTAGCCTGAAGGTATTGAGAACCAGCTTGAAGGAGGGCCAGGGTGATCTTCTTGCTCTCAGTGGCCAGAAAAAGGGCAAGGCCTCTGGAGAGCAGGACTCAATCTACACGTTCTGTTATGCAGATAAAAAAGTCTGTCACAAAACCTTTAAACTGGGCTATTTGTATTCCACCCAAAGATAGTATCATCAAGAGCAGATTGAAGTCTGCTTTGGATTTGTATTTTCCAGGCCCCCTATATTGTAAAATGGTTTACTAAGATAAAAAATCAGAGATACAAATACCTGACACTCTCTTCTTTACAAGACTAAAACTAGGACTCATTTTTAAATACCAACAACTCTTGTAATGATACACAAGTTACTTTTAGAATAACATCTTACACTTGCATCACATTTTATATTTCACATTCATTATTTCCTAGTGCATTATTTCTGTGTGATTGTCTTGTTAAATATTTGGAAAATGTGTCATTCCAGGTTGCCAATATTTATATTTAATACACATTTAATTCAACAAGCACTAATTGGACACCTATTATCTTCCAAATTCATGTCACACTCTAAACACATTTACTAAAATGAGCCAAAATGTTTTTTCATCACAACCTTAGATAAATGGATCCATTATATCACAAATCTCGTGTCTATCACATTAATAAACTATACTTCCCTATATAACATTTTCAGTAAAAGAAAGGAGGTTAAGAACATACCTAAATCAAGCAAGCTTTGGATAACTAAGATTTTCTTTGGATATGGTTCTATAAACTGGGGTAAGCTTAAGTTTTCTCCTTGAAGTAGCTGCCCATTTTCAATCACCAAATATGTTCTAGAAGAGCTCTGATGTCACGTTCCATGTAGATTAGCAAAACTATATAGTAAAAAGGGATAGGCAACACTGCTTTCTTTTACACAAGGGAGTCTTCTCCCCTGATACTTTGGATGTGCATTAATCTGCAGATGGTTCCCACCGCCAGAAGCTATCCTTATGTGCCCTCAGCTTTTATAACTACTTGCTGCCCACTCTTCTTGTTCCACAGTCACGCCTTAAGGTCTTTTAGCCAACTTTTGCCTCCCAGTTGACTCTTTCCCTGGAATACACCCTAGTCTCATCTTTTTCTCCTAGATAATCTGCTCTTCTCCATAGACAGTATGTCCAAACAACTCCAGTGACTTTTCCAACAACGCACACACCCTCTTAAATGGATGTTTTACTCATACAATCATGATGCTTTTGTTTCCATCGGATTCTCTGTATTGGAGAGTTTGGAGAGCAGTGCCCTGGTTTTTAAATCATAGGCTTAAGAACTAGGATTTATTGGATGCTTGCGTTGTGCTAGATGTCATGATAGGACTCTCGTTTAAGCTCCATTACAATTTGTGGAGGCCCTTCTCAGTCTCACAATATGGATGAGGAAACATCCTCAGACAGTTAAGTGACTTGCCTAAATGGGTTGCTCATGGTGGGGCAAATGTAGCCTTTACCAATGTTTCAGCATCGTTCATGCTGCAGCCAGGAGACCAATGCCTGTACCTGGTAATTCAATAGAGGAAGCTTATCATGGGGTATTTATTCACAAAGGTGTGAGAAGAGCCCAAAAGAGTAAACATTGGAAGGGAGGCAACCAGGAATTTCCAGGTACAAGAGTCTGCTATTATCCCCAGAATTGGCTGGACAAAAGGAGGGAGTGATGTAACCAGAGTTCAGGAACTGAAGACACAGTAGAAGCTGAAGGCAGCTGGCTCAGACAGCAGAATTTGGGGCCATGGAAGAACAAGCTGTCTATCAGGAGCTGGAGCTTCACAAGGGACAGTCACTACTAAAGATATCCTTGAATCAGAGAGGTCGAGATAAGTACCCTGGATTATTCCTTCCTCTATACCCCCTGCCTCCTGCCAGTGGCTCCCAGTTCCACTACCAGGGAGTAGCTGACTGGTGAACAAGTCTTGGAAATAACAAGAATAGCATCTCTGCAACACAGAGAAGGGAGTAGAGGCAAGACAGGAAATGGTTTTGATAGTAATCAGGCAACAGTCTACCTGACTCCAAAGTCCATGCTGACTTCACTAAGACATGACTGATGCCCTCCTTTATTTGCATCCAATATTGATCACTGAGTACAGCCTGCGGCTGTAACAGACAAGCCATCCACTTATTGACTGAATACTGTCTTTTCTTCCTCCTAAGCATTGACAAGCACCTCACACAGCGACTGGAACATAATGGGCACTCAGTGACTATTGGTCTTTCATTCTCTCTCAAATTTTGACTAAGCCAATCAAATTATCTATGGTAGTGTAAAAATAAACCTAAGACAAGTATCTCAAGTAACTAAATATTAAGAAGAGACATAATCCTTTCCCACAATTCAAGGAAGGTAAGAGAACAGCATAAATTTTCAATTTTGGCCTTCAGGCGACATTATTTCATGAACTTCATTGCTAAGTGGCTCCATGGCTCAGATGACCAGAAGTTCACCACGCAAGCCAAGAAGCTGTCTAGGTAGCCTGGGAGGTCTTAGGAGAGCTGACTGTCACTCACTACTTGGCCCCCACTCGCCTCTTCCTGAAGGGAAGAAAATGCCAATGGCACTTTAACGCTGGTGAAAAGTCACTTGAGCAGCCTCTTCACTGCACCATTGATATTATGTTTGGAATTCATTACTTCTCAAGTGTCCTCTATTTGATCTATTTCACATTCATAAGGAATATGAAATCCAAAACCAGTACAGACTAAATTACACTCATTACTTGATCTTAAAAGTAATTCCCTAACATATGGAAGAGGGAACATTTTGGGAAAATGTCAGTGGGTCTGGAACATCAGAGTGACAAAGTTCCCATTGCTGGATACTCACTCAAACATATTTAATCCCTTTCATTATAAAAATTACATGAGAAATTTCACAAGAACCATCTTACTAGCAGAATTCTAGGTATTTCCTGTTCCCAAGGGCAGAGAAATACTGCAAAACCAACATTTTTTTTTAATGACATTTCAGTGCTGTCTTTCTTGGCTGAAAACAGAAAAAGCAAGAGACACATAAAAATGAAAGGGGAAAAAAAAGTTAATTAAACATTTTGAGACTTTAAATAGTTGGTTTTTATGTTAAGCCTCTAATCCAATTTGTATTATCCAAACAAGTTTGCCCATCCCTGGTGACAACATCATGAAAAAATTAAAATAAATACGTCTGCTTCGTCTAAGTTTAATTCTTCCATGATTACTATAATGAGAAATAATTATTACCATTTCAGTGGGAATTCTGAGCACCACTTGACTGAACTGTTTGGCTGTTTATACATTTCAGAATAAAATTTTATCTGCTCCTACTCATTTGGAATACAGTCTTAGATAAACTCATTCGAGCTGGTGGCAACTTCTAATATTTATTAAAGTCTGTGAAATGAATTCACGTTGAATATGATCTTTTGGTCTGAAAGCTGAGTATCAAGCCAGCATAAACTTCAAGTCTTCTGGCAGGAAAGTAAAGAACGTCTCTCAGTTTCAGACCACCATCCCCCCCAAACCCCACCCCAAGCACACACACGTGTTTTCCTCCATCATATTACCCAGAAGGCTGCTATAAGAAGAGTGAGCTGACTCTTGGTCTCTTTTGCTCTCAAATCAATTCTCCTCCTACCCTAGGCTGCTCTGAAACAAGGAGGTGCTGCCCCCTGCAGGCTGCTCCCAGGGTTCTCCGCTGGCTCTGGCTTCAGTCAAGGAGAGTAGGGAGACTGGAAAGCAGGGGAAAAGGAACAACCTGGATATTTCTACTTCAGGCTACATCTCCCGCACAGCTTCATGGCAGGAAATGCCAGCTGCAGTTCAAAGTTCCACTGCATGACCCCAACCCCTGGGATCCCATAAAAATCCTACTGTACTATATAAATGTAGCAAATCAACATGTTGCGCATACTAAACTTACACAGGTTATATATCAATTATATCTCAAGTTTTAAAGAATACTCTCCTTTTGTCTCTCATGTTATGGCTTCCTCCGTTGCTAATCTCTGGGTTGCTACTCTATCTCCTATTTGGTTTCTCCGAACTTCCATCATATATTAATCAATTTGCCCTATTCAATGCCCATTTTTTTTTCTATATTTTATTTTTACAAGAGATAAATAGACTGACACCAAGCATTGTACATGGATGACCACAACAAAAGCAACAATGATTGCAATTACCAAACATGAAACACACTCATACTATGTCATAATATTGACATTCAGTCCAGTAATCCTCCACTGTAACAGCTCCTTTACTTTGCAGTGAAAATTGATTTGTATATTCTTTGCCTCTGAGTCCTTGTTGGATTTTTTTTTTTAATTCAGACAGAAAGTCACAAAAATTATACTCATCCTCATCAGTTCACTCAGTCCCATGTAATTAATTTTTTTTTCATCTTGATCTTTTGTTAGCACTTTTATGAGTTCATCAGTTTTTCATTAGAGTTCTGAAAATTCAGTTCTGCTTATTCATTCAGTTCAGCAGTACAGTCAGTTACCAGAAACCTGTACTTGTCAGTCAATGCCCATTTTTTAAAATACTTTGAGTGGTTTCTATTTCCCTGGTTGGATACTTACTAACATAAATAGTTTAAATCAAAGCTGAAAAGAATTATAACCCACTATGTTCTATAACCCCTCACAGAGGCTTCATAGAAACCAAAACCCTGAGAGAAAGAGAGAAGAGAAGAGAAGAGGGGACAGAAAAAGAGAGGAAAGGAGGAGAGAGGAGAGGTAGGGGAGAGTGAGGAGGAGAAAGGAGAGGAGGAGAAAGGAGAGAAGTCTCTCCCCATGTGCCTCTACTGGCTTCAGTGGTGTTCTCTGTAGAGATTACTATCTAGGTCTTTTTCTTTCTTCATCATTTACTCCACAATGGAAGCAAGTCTGGCTGATATTGGCCATGATATTCCCCACTTCCATGGCAGATTCTCTATACTCTTCCTGTAATCAGAACAATCCAGGTCCCCCAGAACACAGCAAGGATAGGCATAATCCATGGCTGGCTGATCCATCCAAGGTTCTGTATCCAAAGCTATCCCCGCTCTGTCCCTCCTTCTCCTCCAAGATGGAGAAGATCTTGGAGTAGCTAAGAACTTCCCCGAAACTTCAAGGGGAAGTTCAATTGCTTAAAGTTACAGCATGATACATCCCCAGGCCTCAGAAGCCTCACTTGTGGCACTGCTAACCCTAAGAACTCCAGCATGCCTGTCAAGGCAGCTGCCTCCAGAAGCCCCCAAGCTTCCTGTCTGCAGGGCTCAAGAGAATTCCTCTCCAACTCTGCACGTCACTTTCCACCTGAGCTCCAAGGAAGCTCCACCAGCCAGAATCCCCAAAGCTTGAACAGCCAGTTCTTTGGTGCTCACTTCTCTAAGGATAGGAATTGCAAACAGTCCCCTGAACCAAAGGGGAGTAGGTCGTGCTCATCAACATTGCTTCGCTCTTCCCTTCCTCAGACCTACCTCATCTTCCTCCCACTTCAAAATGAAACAACAGTGACAGGGGATATTAAGAAATGTAAAAAGTTCCTCCGCAGCAGTGAGTAATGGAGAAGGGGGACGCTGTGGGACGTTATATACGATCCAGCCTCTGACCTCCGTATAATCCTGCATACTGAGAGAGATGAACTTGTAAATACAAGTGGTAAATGCTAATACAGCTCTACATACAGAGAGCTGTGGGCCCACATGGAAGGGAAAAGCCAGGCCAGTGCGGAGGCGGGGAGGCAGGGAGGGCACACCTCTGTCCTCACCCCCTGCTCCAGCAGACTTGTAGTGAACACTGAGGGTTCACAGAATATCAGCATGTCTAAGATTCACGTAAAGATCACATTTACTTTAGCCACAGGGATTAAAGGAATTCAATTACTGTTTCATTTTTCTCAGTTCTCTTTCAGGTTTTTGTTGTCATTGTTTTTACGTGTGTTCATTTTTCATAAAAACCCAAGTTCTATGGAGAAATTCTAAGTATATTTACTGTGAACAAATGTTCTTATTGCCAAAATTTCTTGCTGTGAGAAGAACTATAAAGTAGAAAGAGTATCTGGGAAAAGAGAAGCTAATTCTGGATTCATGGGCCTAATAATTATCTTCATACTGATCTTTTACAAGATCCTCTGATTTCCTTTTTACTGGTAGGCATTTCCACTTTTTAAAATGAAGACATTAATATTTATAACTTACTCCTGGCTGTGTTAATTAGATACAGTAGCATGAACACCCAGGCCTTATAAAGCCAACTGGCCCTAGTTTTTCACTAATCAGTTAATTGTGAGATTTAGCACTCATAGACTAGTAGCTGCACTTTGATTCAGTGAATTCTTTTTTGTTATTATTATTCCCATTGATGCTGCAAAATTCCACTGAAGGCATAATCGTTAACAAACACATAGCTAGAATGTTTTACTCCTTAGCTGCATGTACATTTAGCTTATGAGAAAGAATGATACTCATAGTAATGTGAGGAACTTCCGGAGGGGTCTCTATGAGCCTAGATTTCCATATTAGTCCTTGTTTGGGGGGAAAAACAAGTCTAGGTTGCATACTTGAAATGTTTTCAATTGGCAGCTTCACATGCCAAGCTAAATCAGCTTTCTACTTCCCTGGTCAAATCTCTGAGATTTGTAAGGACAGTGGACTTTTTCAACTGGTCAGCCCCTGTATGCAGTCAGATGTTCCTGTCCTAAGCCTTAAGTAGGCTCACTTTTACAAAATTAGCTGCCTAAACCTTGGAAGTCTTTCGTTCAGTGGGTTTATGTGGGCTCAACCTCCATCATGCAGCTTGGATTGGGGTGCTTGAAAAATCATACCAGGGTCTACTCTGGGCCTGTGAGTAAGCCCATTCTTCATATTAAGACCTGTACTACTAACAGTGTTATGAAAATTAAACATAATAAATAAGAAGTAAAAGAGTTGCTATTATCATTAATAGTAGTATATATTATGTTTCAAGTGGGAAAAATAAACAGAATTCTATTAGATAATGGTACAACTGAGAAAGGAAAATATGCAGGTGGGAACTTAAAGCAGACAATCTTGATGCTCAGGCTTCACCCAGGTACCAGCAGAAATTTTATGGCCATGTTTTGGGAAGTCTCTGACCCTCCCACGAAATGCAAAGGACACACTATTGAAACGATACATTAAAAAGGAGTTTGGGATTAAAATATACATACTACTATATATAAAATAGATAGCCAACAAGGACCTAATGTATAGCCCAGGGAACTATACTCAATACCTTGTGATAACCTATAATGGAAGAGAAGGTTAAAAAATAGGAATATATATATATGTACAACTGAATCACTTTGCTGTACACCAGAAACTAACACAACATTGTAAATCAACTGTATTCAGTAAAAATTTTTTTAAAAAGGCTCTGCAGTTGAAGAAGGTATGAATATCATGTAACTGTATACCTTTAGCCTCCAATTTGATCACGTACAACAGCAGCTTTTCACTAAAAAAGAGGAAAAAGAATCCCCCGTGTTACTGATGGAGGAAGTGAGGGCTGGCCAGGGTGTGGACAAAGAGTGGAAGGAAACACAAGGCAGCACTTACACTCCAGCTACGTCAAAACCAGGGGTCAGTCATGCAGCTCAATATCAAAAAAACAAACAACTCAATCCAAAAATGGGCAGAAGACCTAAATAGACATTTCTCCAGAGAAGATATACAGATGGCCAACAAACACATGAAAGGATGCTCAACATCACTAATCATTAGAGAAATGCAAATCAAAACTACAAGGATATATCACCTCACACCAGTCAGAATGGCCATCATCAAAAAATCTACAAACAATAAATGCTGGAGAGGGTGTGGAGAAAAGGGAACCCCCTCGCACTGTTGGTGGGAATGTAAATTGATACAGCCACTATGGAGAACAGTATGGAGGTTCCTTAAAAAACTAAAAATAGAACTACCATACGACCCAGCAATCCCACTACTGGGCATATACCCTGAGAAAACCATAAGTCAAACAGAGTCATGTACCACAATGTTCTTTGCAGCTCTATTTACAATAGCCAGGACATGGAAGCAACCTAAGTGTCCATCAACATATGAATGGATAAAGAAGATGTGGCACATATATACAATGGAATATTACTCAGCCATGAAAAGAAACGAAACTGAGTTATTTGTAGTGAGGTGAGTGGACCTAGAGTCTGTCATACAGAGTGAAGTAAGTCAGAAAGAGAAAAACAAATACTGTATGCTAACACATATATATGGAATCTAAAAAAAAAAAAAAAATGGTTCTGAAGAACCTAGGGGCAGGACAGGAATAAAGACGCAGACGTAGAGAATTGACTTGAGGACATGGGGAGGGGGAAGGGTAAGTTGGGACAAAGTGAGAGAGTGGCATGGGCATATATACACTACCAAATGTAAAATAGATAGCTAGTGGGAAGCAGCTGCATAGCACAGGGAGATGAGCTCGGTGCTTTGTGACCACCTAGAGGGGTGGGATAGGGAGGGTGGGAGGGAGATGCAAGAGGGAGGAGATATGGGGATATATGTATATGTATAGCTGATTCACTTTTTTATAAAGCAGAAACTAACACACCATTGTAAAGCAATTATACTCCAATAAAGATGTTAAAAATAAATAAATAAATAAAATTAAAATGGGCAGGCTGCTGCTCTAATGCTGAATAAATAATTAATTAATTAATTAAAAAACAAAAAAGAAAAAAAAAAACAGGGGTCAGGCCCCACAAGAACAACAATATTTTGGAAGGACTGACAGTTGTCATCTTGGTATTTAATCAACTTTTTTTTTAATTTGCTTTGGCTGATTTTTTAAGCCACCTTCCTACTTTATTCTTAATTCTTTTTCTTCTTGATCTTAATGGGTATTTCTGTAAATCATTTACATTGATATACATAGTTGTGGACTGTGTATATTAGACAAGGATTATAAAGGGAAAAAAGTGTGAAAGTGCTATGACCTCCTTGCTCTTTTGACCTTTCTGACAACCGTGCACACCTTCAAATAGCTTTCCCAGGCACATGGCTCTGAACTCAGTTTAAACTCAAAAAATGCTCCTGGAACCTCTGATGAAATTAGGACCCACTCTGCCCTCCTCCATCATTACATTTTTTTGAAAGGGGATTATAATATTTTCCAGCTTTGATGAAAGCTTCCCATTATTACAGACCGGCGTTTCTGGTGGAGATTAACAAACGCTGGAATTATCCTTCAGCTCCCAGCGCAGGTTCAGGTTTGAACTCTGTACAGCAGCTTACAGTTTGGCAGCAGAAATGACACCATTGAAAGAAGTGACCATGGACCACAAACAAAACATTAAATTATGTTCCCTGAGGCCATTTCTGAGTTTTCAAATTTTAATGAGTCATTCATTCAATTAAGATTATTACAGCTACAGAGGTTTCATTACTAACATGTAACCAAAAATCTCATTACCCATCAAACCTATAGTTTCCTCCAGATGAATCTGAATCACAGTTTCAAATGTGTCTGGGCTTTCTGCTGCATGAAATAGGGCATTTACTAGGCCAGTCTCTGTCCTATGTTGGGGGAGGGAGGGAAACTGAGACAGAGATGAAAGAGCCATCAAAATGTCAAACTTGAAAATATATTGGCCAGAGTGAAAAGCACTCAGGTGGAACAGATTTAGCTACATGGTAAAGCTCATTTCAATATGTCAAAGACCTATGGGAAAGTTCAAGACTAAAGACTATGGACAGATGTTCAGAGCCAAGAAGTGCCTGTTCATGTAGACTGTGAGCCATAAGACCATACATTAATTACATTTAGATAACTTGAGGTCAACTGGAAAATGAGCTAGCTCAATCTTGACTAAAACTGACCAGTTATCTGAAGAAAAAAAATGAACAAATATTTTAGAAAAAGAATGAACTCAGTGTTCCCACTGAGTCAATAGCCTTAAACGTTTTCAGAAAGTCCTTAGACAGCAATATCACCAAACATATACTGATTCTCTTTTTACATAAATAATTAAGCAAAATTCCAACTGAAATGGGACTTAAATATGTCTGCTATTAGGTAAGCCCAGGGATGACCATACTACTAAATAAATGGCTTAGAGGTAGGGTTAACGAAGTACAGTCCATGGTCCACCAGCATCAGCAGCGCCTGGGAACTAGTTAGAAATACAAATCCTAGGGCCTCACCCTGAACCTACTGAATCAGAAGCTCTGAGTTAGGCCCAGAAATCTGTGCATACAACATATCTGACAACCACTGGCCTACACACATACACTTAGAGATTGCAAAGTAAGGGTGCTTCTACCTCTATTCTTTTCTCTGAAACTGGCTGAAAAGAACAGTAAGGAACAAAAAGAAGGAAATTCCATTTTAAATGATAATAGTTACTGTAATATGAAACCAAAAACTATGAGGAATACAGTAAGATTTGGATTGAACTGAACATAATAGATGCATACCTTAACAGACCTCAGGCAGGACATGGAATTCTACAAAGGAAGGAGACACAGCCCTAAGGCACCTGACCAGTGATTTCTTATTTGACACAGCAAATTGTGGAGAGTGACAAGCAACGCAGGACCAAATGAGGAATAAGACAAGCACACCATGTTTGCAACTAGTAGGGTGGCAATATAGCAAAGAGAAATGGTGGGTGAAAACTGGATGCTGTTCAAAACTGGCAAAGTAAAATTAATAAACACAAATTCCCAAAACATTGCTTCACTGCACAACAGGCAAACTGAACATCCCTGAGGGAAGTAAGCAAAATTCTATTCCCTGGCAGATATTTTAGAAAGAGAATTGAGACAACATGACCATCATGAAACTATCTGCTGCCCCAGCTTACTCCTCCAGCTCCTTCTCAGACTGGCATTCAGCACACAGCTAGTCCTGAAAGAATGGCCCCATTTAAAGGTGAGAAAAATATCAGAAAGGAGCTGGCATAAAACCAATATATACAGGTAACTTAAGAAAAAAATTTTTAAGTAAAATAAAAGAGGTACACAAAAATCACATGCAACAATTATAGAAGAAATAGATGACTTCCTCAAATAATACTTTTCAGTGACACTGAAAAGTTAAAGAAAATAGAGTCTTTTTGAAAAAAAGTATTTAGAACAAGAGAGAATGGCTCAAAGAAGATAGGCAAATAGAAGGATATTACAAGTGAGCTGGCAGAATTCAGCAAGCAATTAGAAGAAATAAATATGACTTATTCAGATATAAAGACCACTTCAGAAGCAGAAATTTTCATAATAGATGCCACCAAAAATACAGACTGACTAATGGAGGTCAGACTCAAGAAAATTAAGCAAAATGAACAAGAATAAAGAATTAGAACTCATTAGAGAAAAGAATTTTAAAGAAATTAAATAGATATGGAAGACAAATAAGATCCCACATGTACATAAATGATATTCTCTATGAAGAAAAGAAAACAAATTAGAAAAAATTTAAAGTTGTATTAGAGGAAAATACATTCCTAGGTTGTGTTCATAAAGAATAAAGTTTGAATTTGGAGTAAAAAGTGTTAAATTAGTCTAAGAAAGGGATTTCATGATGAGGAAGTATACAGTCTACAGTGAAGATCTACAATCCTGAATCTTTAAGCATCAAATTATATAGCATCAAAATGCACAAGGCAAAAACTGAAAAAGTAAAAAAAAAGAAATAGACATAAAAGAAATAGACATAAATTAACGGTAATAAAAAAATGTATACACAGTCCTTAACAGATGATTTAAAATAAGTACCAATATAGAAAAAACTAAAATATAATAATAATGTGGATGTTGTATATATATACACATAAAATTGAAGGAAGTAAATTTTAAAGGCGCTTGGAAAATGTATTAAATTTGGCAGTGTAATAGTCCCAAAAGAAAATCTCAATAAGTTCCCCAATGTGATATAGCATAGGCAAGGTTTTATAACCACAATGCACAACATTAGACATTTATAATAAAAATTAATCTAGGGGCTTCCTTGGTGGCGCAGTGGTTGAGAATCCGCCTGCCGATGCAGGGGACACGGGTTCGAGCCCCGGTCTAGGAAGATCCCACATGCCGCGGAGCAACTAGGCCCGTGAGCCACAATTACTGAGCCTGCGCGTCTGGAGCCTGCGCTCCGCAACAAGAGAGTCCGCGATAGTGAGAGGCCCGCGCAGCGCGATGAAGATGAAGAGTGGCCCCCGCTTGCCACAACTAGAGAAAGCCCTCGCACAGAAACGAAGACCCAACACAGCCATAAATAAATAAATAAATAATTTTTTAAAAAAATTAATCTAAGTTGAACACCTTAAACTTATATAATGTTAGATGTCAATTATATCTCAATTAAAAAAAATAATAATAAATTAAGTTTGACACAAACAGAAAGGATATTTTCAAACACTTAAACAGGAAATCAAAACTGACATAGCCAGATCAGGAGACTGAGACCTTGAAGGTTCTTGGTTCCAATATGCAAGGCAAGGCCACCAGGTTAAAGCCTTTAGAAATCGCTTCAAAAATAAAATACGGAAATAAATAACGTTACAAATAATAACATTTATATATGAAATTAATTCCTGTCCTATGTACAAATAACAACTCACTTGAAATTATAGGAGACGGAAAATCTCATTTTCAATAGCAATTTTTTCAGGGTCCAGCTAGCAAAAATTGAGTTCTGCCATATAATCAAATACAGATAATTTAATAAAGAACAAATTGTGAAGGTATTAGAATAGCTGAAACAGCAAACAGGGGATGGTGTTGCCTAAAAATTAGTAATAGCACAAAGCTGCTAATGACCCCAGGCTGGAAGGACAAAGGGAGGGAATGGTGTTCCTAGAGTCCAGGATGTAGGCCCCCCAAGGACACAGAAACTCCGACAGGACTGCCTATTGGAAGCTAGGGCTAAAAAGGTAGCTGAAGCCACCAGGAGGAGCACAAGGATGGGAGAACCACCCTAGCTTCTTACCCGCTCCTTCCCTTCATTATCTTTCCTATGCCTCTCACTGGACAAACTTAAATGGAAGCCAACTGGCAAGATTTACATGGTCATGGTAAATCCATGGGAAGAGGGAGAAATGGACCTGAAAGCCAATAGACAAAAGACTAAGCACAGTAACCAAAATATTAAAAAAAAAAAAAAAAGATTAAGAGGAAAAAAAAATTAGCTCCATTTCCCGCACTTCACTTAAAGGCCCTTACTAGGAAATATGTTATAGGCAGTGCATGTGCTTATTTAACTATTTTTAAATATAAAAAAGGCATATTACATAAATCATTGTATAAATAATATATAATAAAAAGTGAGTTTCTCTTTCATTTTATACCTGCAGTTTCTCTCCAGAGGCCATTTTAATTATTTTGTATATACTTGTGGAAATTTTTCATACATATATATGAATATTTTTAAATACCCACAAGCGTAGTATAAATATTATTCTTCCTCTGGTTTCATTTTTACTTAACAATGTATATTGGAAGCCTGTCATAATTCATTTTTTAAAGTCTCCATTTGATGAAGAAATAAGCTGTTTCCAGGTTTTCGTTGTTATGGACAATATATTATAAATGTGAAGGAATGCTGATAAAACTTCTTGGCTATCATCTTTACACGTCTGGTATCTGATTCAGTAAGCACATGTTGGGCCAGGGGCAATACGGCTAAAAGTAGAACCTAGGTAGGATATGGGATGTAAAATTAAGTCACTGGAACACAGAGCTCATTTCATATATATCTCACAATGGATGTTACTTGTGATTCATACACACACGTATGGGAGGGTTCAGAAGGACATGCAGATGTGACCAATACGCATATCTTTACCCCCAAGGCAAGAGCACATACCAATGTTCTTATGCTCCCAAAACTAAATAAAACCTGATCCTCTCTGTTTTGGCCAAGCCAATGCACTTGCCTCTGAAAATTTTCAGGTTTTGTGGATAGCTTGGCTAGGTGACCTTGGACAAGGCCTCGATCTCTGTGGCTCTCAGTTTCCTCCTTATTAAAATGAAGGTGTCTATCCCACTCTCAAAAATTTAAAAATTCTACTCTTCTCAGCTCTTGCAGTTACATTTTCAAGAACAAAGAACAACAACAAAAAATACCGCCTTTCCTTTTTTCTTTTCTTTAAATAAGTTTCAGAGTTAAGGGGAAGAAATCTTGGGAACTCATTCCCTAATATTTTAGGATTTTTACATTGGCCTCTTTCTGTAATCCCTGTATTTTCCCTTTGATCCTTGTGAAGCACTATAGGTTCTTTAAATGTCCTCCCAGCAAAGAAATTAAAAGAATAAAATATTGGACAGAGAGCACGAGGGTGAATCTGTTGAACAATACCATAAATTTTGGGGGGGGAGTTTAAACTTTTTCTTCTATATTAGAGTATAGTTGATTAACAACGTCATGTTAGTTTCAGGTATACAACAAAGTGATTCAGATATACACATACGTGTATCTATTCTTTTTCAAATTCTTTTCGCAATTAGGTTGTTAAGAATATTGAGCAGAGTTCCCCATGCTATACAGTAGGTACTTGTTGGTTACCCATTTTAAATACAGCAGTGTGTACATGTCAATCCCAAACTCCCTAACTATCCCCCCCTACACTTCCCTCCGTGTAACTGTAAGTTCGTTCTCTAAGTCTGTGTGCCTGTTTCTGTTTTGTAAGTAAGTTCATTTGTATCATTTTCTTTTAAGATTCGTCATATAAGCGATATCATATATTTCTCTTCCTCTGCCTGACTTACGTCACACTGAGTGAAGTAAGCTAGAGACTGTCATACCATAAATTTGGATTGCCGTTGCTTCTTCAAAAAGAATAAATTATAACACAGCCTTAAAGTAAAAGTTCTATATTCAGTCAACAGTAGTCAACAGACCATGTGATTAAGGCAGTAGAAATTGCCAAATTTCAGAAAAGATCACAGAACTTTCAAAGCTAAGAGAGTTTACTGAGAATACATAGATCCCAACAGACTATCAGGAAAATTATGAACATTTGGCCTTTTAAAGCTTTCAGACAACTTCTGAAGGAAGTTGTTTAATTTCCAGTGACACGTAATTCAATTAACAATAAAACCAAAAATTTAATCAAATATGAAATTAAGATGAAATTCTGGTATTCTTCAACACATCTCAAAATATTTTTATCAATTCTAAAGGTAAAACTGCCTAAATTACCAGCATGGATTATGAAAAACAATGTTATCATGCTCTTAAACACCACTGCCAAAGGACAAAGGTAATCCTGAAGAATCTTTAGACTAAGAATGTGAAAAATGCAAAGACTCAATCTGACATGTTGAACAAAAGTGGTAATATAGATTTGCTTTTAACAATAAAATATTCTTGGTTTAAAAATTGTGTCTAGGGCTTCCCTGGTGGTGCAGTGGTTGAGAATCTGCCTGCCAATGCAGGGGACACGGGTTCGAGCCCTGGTCTGGGAAGATCCCACATGCCGCGGAGCAACTAGGCCCGTGAGCCACAGCTACTGAGCCTGCGCGTCTGGAGCCTGTGCCTCGCAACAAGAGAGGCCGCGATAGTGAGAGGCCCGCGCACCGCGATGAAGAGCGGCCCCCGCTTGCCGCAACTAGAGAAAGCCCTCACACAGAAACTAAGACCAAACACAGCCATAAATAAATAAATAATTTTAAAAAATAAAATAAAATAAAATAAAAATAAAAATTGTGTCTACGTGAAATACAGTGTTTTCCCTGGAAATAACACATTAAATAAGTATCTCCATTAAAGAAAGGTGACATTTAGCTTAGATACATTCCAATGGTATATTATTGAGCTAGAAAAGCTAGAAAAATACTGTGAGGATATAGAGTTGGCAATCCCAAAGGAACATTTCATTAATTTAGCCCAAGACAGTCAGGAAAGTTTCTACATAATATGATAAATTTTAAATAAATTTTGAAGAATAAGATGTGGACCCCGTCATAGAAGAGGGAAAGGGCATTTCAGGAAGAGAGAATGGCAGGTGCAAAGGCACTGAGGCATGTTTGGAGAAAAAAAGGGAAAGATTAGTATAATTTCTGGAATGTAACGTACATGGATAGTAAAAGGAAACCGGGCAGGAACGTAGTGTGGGACCATAATGTACTGTGAAGTTTGAGGTATGCTCATACACCCTGCATTCTTTAATAAAAAGCAACCATGCTGAACTATAGACCCATACAGCACATTAATGACCACATGTGAGAGAGGAAACTGGAAAATAACCATCAGCTATGGCAATGACTCAAACATTCTCGATTTCTGTCTGCAGAAGACCAGCATGCAAGGAGACATCAGGAAGTATACATCCTTTTTTTTTTTTTTTAAACATCTTTATTGGAGTATAATTGCTTTACAATCTTGTGTTAGTTTCTGTTGTACAACAAAGTGAATCAGCTATATGTATACGTATATCCCCATATCCCTTCCCTCTTAAGCCTCCCTCCCACCCTCCCTATCCCACCCCCCAGGTGGTCACAAAGCACCGAGCTGATCTCCCCATGCGATGCAGCTGCTTCCCACTACGGATCTATTTTACAATTGGTAGTGTATATATGTCCATGCTACTCTCACTTCGTCGCAGCTTCCCCTTCCCTCAACCCCATGTCCTCAAGTCCATTCTCTATGTCTACGTCTTTATTCCTGCCCTGTTACTAGGTTCATCAGTACCATTTTTTTTTCAGATTCCATATATGTGTGTTAGCATACGGTATTTGTTTTTCTCTTTCTGACTTACTTCACTCTGTATGACAGACTCTAGATCCATCCACCTCACTACAAATAACTCAGTTTCGTTTTTGAGTAATATTCCATTGTACATATGTGCCATCTCCTTTATCCATTCATCTGTCAATGGACATTTAGGTTGCTTCCATGTTCTGGCTATTGTAAATAGTGTTGCAATGAACATTGTGGTACATGTCTTTTTTTTTTTTTTTAAACATCTTTATTGAAGTATAATTGCCTTACAATGGTGTGTTACCTTCTGCTTTATAACAAAGTGAATCAGTTATACATATACAATATGTTCCCATATCTCTTCCCTCTTGCATCTCCCTCCCTCCCACCCTCCCCATCCCACCCCTCTAGGTGGTCACAAAGCACCAAGCTGATCTCCCTGTGCTATGCGGCTGCTTCCCACTAGCTATCTATTTTACATTTGGTAGTGTATATATGTCCATGACACTCTCTCACCCTGTCACCTCTCACCCCACCCCCTCCCCATATCCTCAAGTCCATTCTCTAGTAGGTCTGTGTCTTTATTCCCGTCTTGCCACTAGGTTCTTCATGGCTTTTTTTTTTTTTTCCTTAGATTCTGTATATATGTGTTAGCATACTGTATTTATTTTTCTCTTTCTGACTTAACTTCACTCTGTATGCATGACTATTTTTAAATTATGGTTTTCTCAGGGTATATGCCCAGTAGTGGGATTGCTGGGTCATTTGACAACTCTATTTTTAGTTTTTTAAAGAACCTCCATACTGTTCTCCATAGTGGCTGTATCAATTTACATTCCCACCAACAGTGCAGGAGGGTTCCCTTTTCACCATACCCTCTCCAGCATTTATTGTTTGTAAATTTTTTGATGATGGCCATTCTGACCGGTGTTGCCTCCTTGTACTTTTGATTTGCATTTCTCTAATAATTAGTGAAGTTGAGCATCTTTTCATGTGCCTCTTGGCCATCTGTATGTCTTCTTTGGTGAAATGTATATTTAGGTCTTCTGCCCAGTTTTTATTTGGGTTGTTTGTTTTTTTGATATTGAGCTCCTTGAGCTGTTTGTAAATTTTGGCGATTAATCCTTTGTCTGTTTTTTCATGTGCAAATATTTTCTCCCATTCTGAGGGTGGTCTTTTCATCTTGTTTATGGTTTCCTTTGCTGTGCAAAAGCTTTTAAGTTTGATTAGGTCCCATTTGTTTATTTTTGTTGTTATTTTCATTACTGTAGGAGGTGGGTCAAAAAAGATCTTGCTGTGGTTTACGTCAAAGAGTGTGTTTTCTATGTTTTCCTCAAAGAGTTTTATAGTGTCTGGTGTTGCATTTAGGTTTTTAATACATTTAGAGTTTATTTTCGTGTAGCATGTTAGGTAGTGTTCTAATTTCATTCTTTTACATGTAGCTGTCCAGTTTTCCTAACAACACTTATTGAAGAGGCTGTCTTTTCTCCATTGTATATTCTTGCCTCCTTTATCAAAAATAAGGTGACCATATGTGCGTGGGTTTATCTCTGGGCTTTCTATCCTGTTCCATATTGATCTATATTTCTGTTTCTGTGCCAGCACCATACTGTCTTGATTACTGTAGCTTTGTAGTATAGTCTGAAGTCCGGGAGCCTGCTTCCTCCAGCTCCATTTTTCTTTCTCAAGATTGCTTTGGTTATTTGGGGTCTTTTGTGTTTCCATACAAATTGTAAAATTTGTTGTTCTAATTCTGTGAAGAATGCCATTGGTAGTTTGATAGGGATTGCATTGAATCTGTAGATTGCTTTGGGTAGTATAGTCATTTTCACAATATTGATTCTTCCAATCCAAGAACATGGTATATTTCTCCGTCTGTTTATGTCATCTTTGATTTCTTTCATCAGTGTTTTATAGTTTTCTGAATACAAGTCTTTCACCTGCTTAGGTAGGTTTATTCCTAGATATTTTATTCTTTTTGTTGCGATGGTAAATGGGAATATTTCCTCAATTTCTCTTTCTGATTTTTCATTGTTAGTGTATAGGAATGCAAGAGATTTCTGTGCATTAATTTTGTATCCTGCAACCTTACCAAATTCATTGATTAGTTCTAGTAGTTTTCTGGTGGCATCTTTAGGATTCTCTATGTATAGTATCATGTCATCTGCAAACAGTGACAGTTTTACTTCTTCTTTTCCAATTTATATTCCTCTTATTTCTTTTTCTTCTCTGATTGCCATGGCTAGAACTTCCAAAACTATGTTGAATAAGAGTGGAGAGAGTGGACATCCTTGTCTTGTTCCTGATTTTTGTGGAAATGCTTTCAGTTTTTCACCATTGAGTATGATGTTTGCTGTGGGTTTGTCATATATGGCCTTAATTATGTTGAGATAGATTCCTCTATGCCCATTTCCTGGAAGTTTTTATCATAAATGGGTGTTGAATTTTGTCAAAACCTTTTTCTGCATCTATTCAGATGATCATATGGTTTTTATTCCTTAATTTGTTAATATGGTGTATCAAATTGACTGATTTGCATATATTGAAGAATCCTTGCATTCCTGGGATAAATCCCACTTGATCATGGTGTATGATCCTTTTAATATGTTGTTGGATTCGCTTTGCTAGTATTTTGTTCAGGATTTTTGCATCTATGTTCATCAGTGATATTGGTCTATAATTTTTTTGCGATATCTTTGTCTGGTTTTGGTATCAGGGTGAGGGTGGCTTCACAGAACGAATTTAGGAGTGTTTCTCCCTCTGCAGTTTTTGAGAAGGATTGGTGTTAGCTCTTCTCTAAATGTTTGATAGAATTTGCCTGTGAAGCCATCAGGTCCTGGACTTTTGTTTGCTGGAAGATTTTTAATTACAGTTTCAATTTCATTACTTGTGATAGGTCTGTTTATATTTTCTCATTCTTCCTGGTTCAGTCTTGGAAAATGGTATCTTTCCAAGAATTTGTCCATTTCTTCATGGTTGTCCATTTTATTGGCATATAGTTGTTTGTAGTAGTCTCTTAGAATCCCCTGTATTTCTGTGGTGTCTGTTGTGATTTCCCCTTTTTCATTTCTAATTTTGATGATTTGCATCCTCTCCCTTTTTTTCTTGATGAGTCTGGCTAAGAGTTTATCAATTTTTTTTATCTTCTCAAAGAACCAACTTTTAGTTTTATTGATCTTTGCTATTGTTTTCTTCATTTCTATTTCATTTATTTCTGCTCTGATCTCTATGATTTCTTTCCTTCTACTAACTTTGGGTTTTCTTTGTTCTTCTTTCTGTAGTTGCTTTAGGTGTAAGGTTAGGTTGTTTATTTGAGAGGTTTCTTGTTTCTTAAGGTAGGATTGTATTGCTATAAACTCCCCTCTTAGAACTTCTTTTGCTGTGCCACATAAGTTTTGGGTTGTAGTGTTTTCACTGTCATTTGTTTGTATGTATGTCTTTATTTCTTCTTCGATTTCTTCAGTGATCTTTTGGTTATTTAGTAGCACACTGTTTAGCCTCCATGTATTTGTGTTTTTACACTCTTTTTCCTGTAACTGATTTTCAGTCTCATAGCATTGTGGTCAGAAAAGATGCTTGATACGATTTCGATTTTCTTAAATTTTCTGAGGCTTGATTTGTGACCCAAGATGTGATCTATCCTGGAGAATGTTCCATGTGCACTTGAGAAAAAAGTGTATTCTGCCACTTTTGGGTGGAATGTTCTATAAATATCAATTAAATCTATCTGGTCTATTGTGTCATTTAAAGCTTGTATTTCCCTATTTATTTTCTGTTTGGATAATCTGTCCATTGGTGTAAGTGGGGTGTTCATGTCCCCTACTATTATTGTGTTACTGTTGATTTCCCCTTTCATGGTTGTTAGCATTTACCCAACCTATGTCAGGTGCATAAATATTTATAATTGTTATATCTTCTTCTTGGACAGATACCTTGATCATTATGTAGTGTCCTTCCTCATCTTTTGTGACATTCTTTATTTTAAAGTCTATTTTATGTGATATGAGTATTGCTACTCCAGATTTCTTTTGATTTCCATTTGCATGGAATATCTTTTTCCATCCCTTCACTTTCAGCCTGTATGTGTCCCTAGGTCTGAAGTGGGTCTCTTGTAGACAGCATATATATATGGGTCTTGTTTTTGTATCCATTCAGATAGTCTGTGTATTTTGGTTGGGGCATTTAATCCATTTACATTTAATTACATTTGTTTTTGTGTGTCTTTTTCTTCTCTTGTGTTTCCCACCTAGAGAAGTTCCTTTAGCATTTGTTGTAAAGCTGGTTTGGTGGTGCTGAATTCTCTTAGCTTTTGCTTGTCTGAAAAGCTTTTGATTTCTCCGTCAAATCTGAATGAGATCCTTGCTGGGTAGAGTAATCTTGGTTGTAGGTTTTTCTCTTTCATCACTTTAAATATATCCTGCCACTCCCCTCTGGCCTGCAGAGTTGCTGCTGAGAAATCAGCTTATAACCTTATAGGGATTACTCTGTATGCTATTTTTTGCTTTTCCCTTGCTGCTTTTAATATTTTTTCCTTTGAATTTAATTTTTGTTAGTTTGATTAATACATGTCTTGGTGTGTTTCTCCTAGGGTTTTTCCTATATGGGACTCTTTGCTCTTTCTGGACTTGGGTGACTATTTCCCTTCCCATGTTAGGGAAGTTTTCCACTATAATCTCTTCAAATATTTTCTCAGACCCTTTCTTTTACTCTTCTTCATCTGGGACCCGTATAATCTGAATGCTGGTGCATTTACTGTTGTCCCAGTGGTCTCTGAGATTGTCTTCAATTCTTTTCATTCTTTATTCTGCTCCTTGGCAGTTATTTTCACCATTCTGTCTTCCAGCTCACTTATTCCTTCTTCTGCCTCAGTTATTCTGTTATTGATTCCTTCTAGTATATTTTTCATTTCAGTTATTGTGTTGTTCATCTCTGTTTATTTGTTCTTAAGTTCTTCTAGTTCTTTGTTAAACATTTCTTGTATTTTCTCAGTCTGTCCCTCCATTCTATTTCCGAGATTCTGGATCATCTTTACTATCATTACTCTGAATTCTTTTTCAGGTAGATCGCCTATTTCCTCTTCATTTATTTGGTCTTGTAGGTTTTTACCTTGCTCCTTTATCTGTGACATAGTTTTTTTGCTGTCTCATTTTCTTTTTTTTTTTTTTGATGGGTGGGATTGTGTTCCTGTCTTACTGGTTGTTTGGCCTGAGGCTTCCAGCACTGGAGTTTGTAGGCTGTTGGGTAGAGCTGAGTCTTGGTACCAAGATGAGGACCTCCAGGAGACCTCACTGCAATGAATATTCCCTGGAGTCTGACGTTCTCTGTTAGTCCAGTGGTTCGGACTCAGAGCTCCAACCGCAGGAGCTTCAGCCCAACCCCCGGCTCCTGAACCAAGATCCCGCAAGCCGTGTGTGGTGGCGAAAAAAAAAAGAAAAAAAGGAGCAAAACGATAAGAAAGAGTAAAAAATAAAATTAGACTAGAAAAGTAACAGATATGTTAGAAAGAATATAAAAATGAAAATATAGATGAAACAACTGGAAGATAAAACAGAACCACCACAGTAAAAAAGAGGAGGAAAAAAGGGCAGAAAAGGTCTTGGCTGTGGGGGGCGGGGCTTAGGCAGGTGTGGGGTTTAGGCGGTGGGTGGACCTACGCTTAGGACCACAGGGCTGGAAAAGGCCCTGCATGGGGTGGGGGTGGGGCTTAGGCTCAACACAACATAAGGGCCCCAGGCGTGCCTCTGGCCTTGGAGGGCAGGGTACCCAGCCTGGGAGCCCAGCAGGCTTCCTGGGCTCCAGTAGAGGGGGCAAATGCCCTCCGTGCCTCTCCTGCTCCTCTGGTACTGGAGGGTCCCTCCGCCTGCCTCTCCTGTTCTCCCCCAACCTCCCTCCTACAGCCCCAGGACCCACATGGCCCAAAGGGGGCTTTGGAAGGTGGGGACCCGGCCTGGGAGCCCAGGAGGCTTCCCAGGGCTGAGTGGGTGGGGGAAATGCCCACTGCACCTTCCCCGATGGTGCAGTCCTGGAGGGTTCCTCTCCCACTGACCGCCTCTCCTCCTCTTCTCCCCCTCCTCCATCCCTCCTACAACCCTAGGACCAATGCAGCTCTGAGGGGGCCTCTAAGGGCTTAGGACCTGGCCCAGGAGCCAGGCAGGCTTCCTGGGCCGATTGGGCAAGGGAAATGCTAGGCACGCTCCCCCCTGCTCCAAGCCCTCGAGGGTCCCTCCAGGCATGGGAACCCCTCCCCCCTCCAAGCCACCCCTCAGGGGTGCTGGTCCTGTCTGGTCTCCCCTTCTCCCCCGTCTCAGTCCCCCAGCGTCCTACCCGGTCACTTGGGGGTTCCTCCCAGGAGTCAAGGTCCCCCACCAGCATCCAGCATGTGCCCGAGTTGTGGGGAGACGTGAATTCCACATCTTCCCACACCGCTACCTTGACTCCACCCCTCAGGAAGTATACTTTCTTTACATCACGTTAAAATCAGCAGAACCTCCACACTTCTGGAATCTAAAAAACACTAGATCTTGGATGAAAACTAATGGGATAAAAATGGTTTTGCTAAATTCATGTCCTGGAGAGTTACACATATTTACAACAGTTAATGAATGTGCATCCATGAAATACATAGATAACACAGTATTAGAGAATCCCAGAGCTATCAGAGTTCCAAGGCCCCTCAGTTTCTGAAACCAAAAAGCAGTTTTGACTTCTTTTAGAATCTGTGGTTTCTCCAAATATATTTCTCCCTTTCCCTACCCTACTGGTATATTTACTGTTACCCATACATATCCTGGGTTACCCATACATATCCTGTTACCCATACATATCCATTTCTGTGCTCATACCATTCTCAACATCCTCTTCATCCAATCTGCCCATTCAAATTCTACCCATTCCCTCTCCCCCAGTTCAAGCATTTCTGAGCATGTATAAAAAGCAAGAAATGTGTTTGATGGTATACGGTGGTGTTAAAACAAGAGGAATGTATCAAATATATATTGAACACCTAGAACACACCAATCACTGGGCAGAGTTTCAGATAATTAATTTTATGTAATCCTGTGTCAAGAACTATCAATGCTTAGAGTCTAGACCCAAATGCCTGTCACTTTCCTTTCTAGAGATTTCAGTCTCATGCAACCATGTTTTCTTCCTCTCCTAGCCCTAATATTATGTTTACACTGGATTTATTAATATCCTTATGTTTCCTTATTTCCTCTATAACATTTTTTTCTTCAAATACTCCTTATCCCTTACTGATACCAAACTTTCCCCCAGGTAGTCTCAAAGCCCTAAATATATATAATTAAGGAATACAAAAAAAAAAAAAGTATCATTGCCATCATTATGAAAGGCTCTTCTGACTTGGTTTTTTCACCTAACCAAAGAAGAAATTTTCAGGATCATTTATCTAGTCCTTCTCAGATATTGGGTAATAAATAATAAGAATTTTTGGCACAAAAAAGAAATATAAGGCATCAAATCAGGAAAGAGGAAGTAATGTTATCACTATTTGCAGATGATATGATTTCATATATAGAAAACCCCAAAGACTCAACCAAAAAACTGTTGGGACTGTTCAGTATAGTTTCAGACACAAAATCAACATACAGGAATCAATTGCATTTCTATACAGTAATAGTGAAACATCTGAAAAAGAAGTAGAGAAAACTAGCCATTCACAGTAGCATCAAAAACAATAAAATACCTAAGAATAAATTTAACCAAGGAAGTGAATGATCTATACAATGAAAACTACAGAACTTTGCTGGGAGAAATTGAAGAAGATACAAACAAATAAAAAGACATCCTGTGTTCATGAATCAGGAGAATTAATACTGTTAAAATGACCATACTACCCAAAGCCATCTATAGATTCAATGCAATTTCATCAAAATACCAATGGTATTCTTCACAGAACTAGGAAAAACAATCCTAAAATGTGTATGGAACCATGAAAGACCCCATATAGCCAAAGAAATCCTGAGGAAAAAGAACAAAACCAGAGGTGTTATACCTCCTGATTTCAAACTATCCTACAAAGCTATAATAATAGAGACAGTATGGTATTGGCATAAAAATAGACATATAAACCAATGGAACAGTACAGAGAGCCCAGAATTAAACTCCCACATATGCAGCCAACTAATATTCAACAAGGGAGTCAAGAACACCCAATGCGAAAAGGATGGTCTCCTCAACAAATAGTGTGGGAAAACCGTATAAATACATGCAGAATAATGAAATTGGACCCTTATCTTACACCATTCACAAAAAACTCAAAATGGTTCAAAGACTTAAACCTAAGACCTGATACTATAAAACTGCTAGAAGAAAAGATAGCAAAGAGGCTCCTTGACTTTGGTCTGGGCAATTTTTTTTTTTAAGTATGACACCAAAAGCACAAACAACAAAAGCAAAATCAACAAATGGGACTATGAAACTTAAAAGCTTCTGCATAGCAAAAGAAACAACAAAATGAAGGCAACCTACAGAATGGGAGAAATTTTTTGCAAACCATATACGTATCAGATAAGGGGTTAGTATCCAAAATTTGTAAGGAACTTATACAACTCAATAACAAAAACAAAAAGATTAAAAAATGGGCAAAGGAAATAGATGGTTTTTTCAAAGACAATATGCAAATAGCCAGCAGGTACATGAAAAGATGCTCAACATCACTAATCATCAGGGAAATGCAAATCAAAACCACAGTGAGATATCACCTCACCCCTGTTAGAATGACTATCATCAAGAAGAAAAGAAAAGAAGGATAAAAGGGAACCCTTGTACACTGTTGGTGGAAATGTAAATTGGTTCAACACTGTGGAAAACAGTATGGAGATTTCTCAAAAAATTAAAAATAGATCTACCATATGATCCAGCAATTCCACTTCTGGGTATATACTCAAAGGAAATGAAAGTGATATTTTGAGGAAATATATGCGCTCCCACATTTATTGCAGCTTTGTTCACACGAGCCTAGATATAGAAACAACCTAAAAGCTCATCAACAGATGAATAGATAAAAAAAGATGTGAGATATCCGGCCATGAGAGAGGAGAACATCCTGCCATTTACGACAACATGGATGGACCTTAAACACATTACGCCAAGTGAGACAAGTCAGTAGAGGAAGTCACATACAGTATGATATCACCTGTAGAATCTAAAAAAGCCAAACTCATAAAAACTTAGAATAAAATGGTGGTTACCAAAGGATGGTGGCATGGGGAGATAAGAGAGATGTTGTTTAAGGGTACAAACTTACAATGAGTAGTAAATAAGCCCTAGAAAGCTAATGCACAGTACAGTGAGTATAAACAATATTATAATCATCGAACTTACAAAGAGACTAGAACTTAATTATTCCAACTGCTAAAAAGAAAGCATAATTATATAACATGCTAGAGGTAGTAATTATCACTACAATGGCAATCATATTACTGTACATAAATGTATCAAATTAACATGCTGTACACCTTAAATTTACATAATGTTACATGTCAAATGTATTTCAATTAAGAAAAAAGAATTCCCCTAAAATTCAGTGTTATCAATACGTAATGACCCCAATTTCTTAGAAATGGTGACTCAGTCACTTCTTAAAGAAGGAAGAGAACACTAGCTATCTAAGAAGTGGGACACTCAAATCATGATATTAATATTACACTCCCAAGGACAAGACAGTCATTAGTTCAGGTCTTTCACACTCCAAGTATTTTCCCTGCTGGGTAAACTGACAGTCCACAGGGATTCATTCAAACTATGAATGGGACTCCAAAATATTAAAATTAACATCAAAGTTCAGCTGGTTATGGTCAAGAGCTTACTGAATATCAACTCCTGCATTTTGGATGATGAAACTGGGCCATCTCAAACTTCAAAAACGGGGTGAGTTAGGTCTTTAGAACACCAGTGTTTGCCAGACAGAATTTGTTTCAAGGACTTGATTGCAAAATCCTGTCAAAAACCAGAATCTGGTCTCTAGAAAATTATTAAACTCTGTTTATTCTAGAGTCACATGAAAGCACATTTCATGAAAAAAATATTAGTGTTAATAAAAATCAGATAACAAGTTGTTCTTTGGAGACTCTGGCGTGAACCATATGAATCTACAGTATTTCTGCAACACATTGGCTGTGGAGAGGTCCTGCCTTATTTTGGTCACTGTCATCATGACTCCTCCACTTTTCTGTATTTTTAGAGACTGAAAGATAGCTATGAGAATTTTTCCATATCAAAACCCCAAACCGGTGAAATGTAAAAATTGACTTGAAATTTATGTCAAGTTTGAAGACTGTTAGGCAACAAAAAAGATAAAGCTAATAAAAGCGAGCATTGGATTGGAAGCAAAAATGAAAAGAAAGACATTTCCACACTCTCCACAGTCTCAAGAAATGAAAGCAGCTGAAATGAGAACAATTCTCCTTTCTTACCCTTCAGAGACAAAGTGGCAGGAAATTGTGAGATTCCTCCCAGAGCCCCACTTGCGAGGAAGCCCATTTAGCAAATGGTATGAGTTGTGGGATCTGTTGTTATTGGTTTTCTTCCCTGGGAACACAGCACACTGGGATTCAGCTGTACCACAAAACGGTCTTCTAAACCCTCAGACTTGTCAAGCGCAGACTGAGCACTACTCCTTACGCATTTGCAAAGGGCCATGACTCTACTTTTTGGCTCACTCATTCCTGGCACTCTTGAATTGCTAGGAGAAAGCTTTAGAACCTATCAGTCAAGGTGTTCGGTGTTACGGGCCACCATTAACTCGGCCTCCTAACATCTGTTCTGTGGTTTCGTTGCATAGAGAAACTGAAGCCCTAAAAACAAAAGTGACAGGTCAGGAACAAAGCCATGAAGAATCTTTAGGGAGTGAAGCACCCAAAATACAGCCCCCATCTTGCTATTTACCAAAATTAGGTCACGCTTTTCATTCTTGACAAAATTTCCTCTAAATACCAAAAGGGGGGGAAAAAGACTCCAAAATAATGTACTATAACAGAAGGACAAAGAAAACACTTCCCAAATGTATCTCTCTTAGGGGAGGTAGATTTTTTTATTGTACATAATATCTAGTTTTTGTTGAGTGCCTGCTATGTGCCAAATGACTCTAAGTATTTTACATGTATTAATTTATGTCATCCCCACAATAAGCCACAATAAATCAGTTGTTAGATATCAGTAGCATCTCTATTTTACAGGTGAGAGAACCGGCATGTCATATGTCTGAGGTCCCAGAACTAAAAATAGCAGAGCTGCGACTTGAACCCATCTAGGCTGGTTCCAGCACTCAGGTTCTTAGCCATTAGATCATAGTGCCTTTCATGCTTACTAAAGCTTACAAAGCCAAACAAAGAAATAAACATCAAATTCAGAGGTTTAAAAACCTCCTGACTTTTGTGTACTGGTAATTACTCCCACAGGAATCTGTAATATCCAGTTTCTCTTCTGGACTCCATAACTGGGCACACAGGCCAACTAAAAGGTGCAGAAGGCATCTTTGGGCTCTTTCTCTTTCACAGACTCTGCATCACTGTGCCACAGCAGGCAGCAAGAATGCTCACTGTGCTTCCCAGGCGTGTGTGAAAGTGAGGAGAAAGGAGTTACTATGCCACTGGAGCAACCAATCTCCTGTTGATAATAAGCTCAGGGAGTCAGGAATTGTGTCTCTTTGGTTCACTGCTGCATTAAGGTTCTTCAGAGAAACAAAACCAATAGGAGACGTGTATGTGTATATATATACATATGTATAGTTCACATACATATATCCTATTGAAATATGTACATACATATATATGGAGATTAATTATGAGGAATTGACTTATGCAATCATGGAGGCTGAGAAGTCCCACAGTCTGCCTTCAGCAAGCTGGAGGAAAGTTGGCGATGTAATTCTAGTACAAGTCCAAAGGCCTGAAAACCAGGGGAGCCAATGGTACACATCCCAGTCCAAGGGCAGAAGACTGATATCCCCATCCAATCAGACAGACAGAAAGCAAAAGGGGTGAATTCCTCCTTCCTCAACCTTCTTGTTCTACTCAGGTCCTCAACAGTCTGGATGACGCCCACCACACTGGGGAGGGCAAGCTACTTTACTGAGCCCACCGATTCAAACACTAATTCATCCAGAAACACCCTCACAGACCCTCAGAAGTAGCGTTGACTCTGAGCACCCTGTCGTACAGCCAAGGTGGCGCATAAAATTAACCATCGCAACTGCTGTATCTCCAGTGCTAGTACAGTGCTTGACCTGGAGCAGACATTCAGTCACTATTTGATAAGTGAGTAAATTCAGTCATGTGTGTTTATGTATCACGTGATGTCCATATATGATTATCTGTGACCATATTATGCACATGTATCTTTATTTTATTATGGAGAGGATTTTCAGTGATTGTGGGTTCACAGAAAACATAAATATTACACTTGGTGAAGTGCCTAAATGGGAGCAGAGAAGATTGTGAACACTACATTTTTAAGGGAAGAAGGAATTCTGCTTCAATCTAACTGAAATAAGCCTGACACAGATTGTAGACTTAAGGGAAAATGGTAAAATGTAATATAGATGATATCTCTTTAAAGCATTTTTAATAAATTAGGGGCTCAAAATAAATTAGAGGCTCTCATTATAATTTATATCTGCCAACTATTTATTAGAAAGATTTACTTTGGTAGATATCATTTTTATGATACCATCTTTACTGCCAACACAGTTTTGAAAAATATAGTCAATTAAATAGGATAATGATTCCCATTGAAGACTGCACCAAAATAGTAAAAAATATATCAGTTGTATTTCATCCAGAACAAAAACAGATTAAATTTACCTCATCCCTGGATGTGGTATTTGGCCCAAATTGCATTTTTGCAGCAGGGTGGAGTTGAGATCAAAAACACCAGAAATATTACGCATTTAATGAAAGCCAATCTTCTGGCAACTAGGCTAAGCACTGTTCTGTCCTATTTCTGAGGAATTTTGGTCATATCCCAGATATCTAAGAAAATTCTTTATTCTTACAGAACTGTAGACTCAAGAAAGATGAACACTATACCTGCAATAATGTTACATTTAAATGCCAACTGTGTTTCTTCATTTGCTGAAATAAAAGTACCTATGAATAAACCAACAGAAAACATGATATATTTAAACCCTCCACTTTTAAAATGAACAGCATAGATGTCTTTCCGGAAAAAAGAAAGAGGGTAATTATCGCCTGTCAAAACTAGCAAATCATTAATTTTTTAGAGCTAAAAGGGGACTTTGGAAATAATCTAGTCTCATCTTCTGGTCTCACAAGCAAAGAAACTAGGATACTAAAAGGTACAATGATTGATTCATAATCTCACAGCTACTGAAGGACAAAGCTGAGACTGAGACCCAGGTCTTCTATGCATACTCCATTTTCCATTGTTCCATGCTGTCTAGCTACAATGCTGCACTGTCCCACCCTCGGTAGATCTCCTTCAGTGGCTTGCTATACCCAGCCCATGGTGAGGGTTCTGGGACTGCAGTGAAGATGCAATGCAGTGCCCTGGAAGCCTGGCACCAAGTGTCCTGGAGTCTCTTTATAGTTGTTACCAGCACCATCACCTGGCGACCTTGATGAATGTGTGGAAGTTTGGTTTTCTTACAGTTGTGCCATTCACTTGTGACACCCTGGGTCAAACACACATCATGACCATATTTATTTTGTGCTCTTATATAATACAAAGAGTTTTCTAAGACACTTACCTAAAAGGCATCTTTCAATTTAAATCATTTCAGCTTTTGGTGGTGGTGTTTTTTTTTCCTGAGTAGCAAGGTTCACTATATTCATCCAGGAAACCTCTCTTAACACACTCCCCTCTGTATACTTTTTCTGCATCCTTTTTTTTTTTTTTCTTTTTACATAATATCTCGGACTTCCCTCGTGGCACAGTGGTTAAGAATCCGCCTGCCAATTCAGGGGACACGGGTTCGAGCCCTGGTCCGGGAAGATCCCACATGCCGCAGAGCAAGTAAGCCCGTGTGCCACAACTACTGAAGACTGCGCTCTAGAGCCCGTGCTCTGCAACAAGAGAAGCCACTGCAAGAAGCCCGCGCACCGCAACGAAGAGTAGCCCCAGCTCATTGCAAATAGAGAAAGCCCGCGCGCAGCAACGAAGACCCGACACGGCGAAATAAATAAATAAATAAATTTATAAATAATATTTCGTCTAATTTTCATGGAGCTTGTCAAATCTATGATACAGCAGCACATATAAGAGGCAAAGTCAAAACTCTGGTGCGACAATGGAGCTGCAAAGGCTTGTACTGATTTCCATGGTGTACCTCATCCCGTGATCCAAACTGAACCACCAATCCCCAAACCAGGAGGGTTGATCCTCACGGTGTCAGACCGCTAAGGTAAGCTTTGTCTCCACTAATTTCCTGCCCATCTAGCCTGCAGATGCCTGGTTTCCCTTAGTGCTGGCCTGATACTAGGCATGTTCCTGTCCATGTGTATCATTCCATTGGGGTGATACACCCCATTCCCATCTGGAAAATAAATTCCTTGTAGAATAAACGTGTCCATTCACTTGATCCCCTTCATACTACAATAATTTGAAGATTAATAGGTATTAAACAATTCGCAATAATGTATGTGATTATAATGAGGAAAGTCCCGCAAGAGGTAGAAGTGAATCCCAACACTTTTATAATTGTTTATTTTCCTAGAGCTGATGGATGCACCACTTAGAGATGTAAGAGGCTGGGCAGCTGAGGTAATCATCAACATAACTGCTTCAACCCTTGGTTTTGTTTGAGCTCCAGGAGTCCAATTCTGGGAACTGAGGGACTTAGATTATGATACCAGCCTGGCTTCTGTGTGCTTTTACGCAAGTCCCTTCATGATCACATGCAATGAATATCCGCCAAGAGGACATAACATCTGCTTTCTCTCAAAAATCCCATGTAATCTTTGGAGATCAATGGGAGAAAAGTATCTGGAGCATGGTGCTATCAAGACTAGTATTGTAAATTCCTAGTTCTACCTATTGCATTTTAATAGAAATTCAAGTTTCATAAAGTACAAGTTATTGGTAAGAGAGACTGGAGTGACATTTATAAGTCCTTTATGTAATGTTTTACAGTTTTGCACATTATAATTCAGTAATAAGAGGAAAAAGAAGAAACACTGCGTATTTTCTCTCATAATATGCAGAGTAGCATATTTTCTAAATAGAATTCTTAGGAGAAATTGCCAATTTCTATTTTTATGAAATGACCTTAGCCATAACCCATTCTATAAATGTAATATTTAATTATATGATTATTTCCATATTATTAAAATTATTGACAATAATGACAAATAATTCTCCAGAATATTCTAGCAGAAAACTGTAGAACTTCACTCTCTTTTTTTATATACTCAAATCTTCATCCACTTTAGTTATTGCTCTCATAATTTACAACCCAGAATAATTATTGTGATTCTGGTTAATTCTGTACTTTTCTTCTATCAAGATCCCACACAGTAAAAATTGCCAAATCTTTTAACTTGGTAGTATATTTTCAAATTTCTAAACTGTTTACAAAAATGCAAAATAAGCACTTAATATGCAGAAATATCTCAAAAGGAATTGCAGCTAATTCAGGCCAACTCAAAAGAAGAGCCCCAGAGTATCTTTACCTGATGTGAGTTTGAGGCTAAGGAGGAGGAATTGTAGTGATTGGAGTGGAGGAGGGGAGTTGGTCTTTATAATTATCTGAAATCCTTCTTATGAAATACCATCACTACCATTTCTATAATGTGCCAAATCTTGTACTGAGCCCTGTACATGGAATTTCCTCACTAAATTTTCATAATAACTCTATGGAATAAGTTCTAAAGAAGCTCTAAGAGGTAGGTCACACAGTAAGCAGCAGAGCCAAGTGTTGAACCTAGGCTTTTGAATCCAAGATCAAGATCTTAATCTCTCAGAGAAGGTAGGTGGATAGGTAAAGGCAAAAGAGGGGGCGTATTCTATTCTTTGATAAAACTTAATTACCTGGATCTGACATCTACATGAGACAACGGAAAACTAAGTGGTCAATTTCATATAGGCAATGTCAAAAGAAGTACAAATGACTCTGAACATGAGAAAATGTGTTGAATCTCTCCCTACTAATATCAGGAAAATGCACATTTAAACAGCAATGCATTATCTATTTTTTCATCCATCACTTTTGGATGCAAGAGTTACAAACAGTAACAATACCTGGTTTAGGTGAAGAGGCTGGTAAATGGGCTTTTCTCTCAGGTGCTATTAATTGTGACTGACACCAGGTAAGACTTTTTAGAGGAAATTGACACTTTCCATTTAGAAGGACATTTGACATTTTGCATAGAAAGAAAAAATTTGAGTATGAAGGATAATATTTTTAAATGTTTACATATTTTCCCTGCATTTTCTCTCACACTTTTACTCTATGTATTTCTGTGTTATCTTAATCTTTTCTAATAAGAATATACTCAGATTATCCTTGTATAATTTAAAACATTTAGACTAATAATTAGATCATGAGGGTGCAGTCAGTTGAAATCGTAACTACTTATTTACCATATTCTTCTCTAACCATCCTGTTTTCTCTTAACTCTCAGGAGATTTGGGGAAGGTGCCAGCTTCCCCTTGTCCTGGCAATCTGGGATGATGTTATCACAGTTCCTTCACTCTGCCAACCCACAAAATCCCACAGCCTGCCCCTCCATGTGTGTTCTAAGTTGAAGGAAAACATTGATTCTGAGTTCCTTTTCTACTGAAACATAGATTTACCCACAGCAGGAGCCCCTAGCAATACTCATTTCTCTGCTGCTGTGACAAGGCTGGGGGGAATTTCAGGCTTCTGACCTACGTGGTATCCATTCAAGGTCTGGGACCACCCACGTGCTTCAGGGAAAGAGCCCTGACCCCAGATCGGCATGCACCTGTGCTGTGTAACCCTGTCTCAAAGCTGGCTTCTCGTCTACCTGCTATGCTCTGAACTTTGCAAGGCCCACTCCTTGCTGCCTGACCTCATTTCCTCTGACTTAACCTCCTTCTTGTCAAGTACCTGCTTGCTCCTCCCTTCCTTTGGCCCTCAATACCCTTGACCATGCTATCTACAGTGTCTGAAAGATCTTCCTTCTCCGCGAGCTTTCCTGGCCACACCTGCCCTTGAGAGCCTGCACACCCTTGTACTCCGGACTGGGAGTTCAGTGACCAGTAAGTTAAACAAACACAAAAACAATGTGGGAAACTGGCAGAAGGCTGCCAAGTGCCGATTTTGCCAAGTGGGCCGTCAAAAACTAGAAACACCGTCTATTATCACCATCATTTTGTTAAAGAAAGGCATTTTAACACTAAAAATGAGAAAAGGTCACAATCTCAGAAAAATAAAAATGTTTCTCAAAGAACAGCAATTAAGCAAGCTTGGGGAGAAACTTGAAGTGGAGAAGGGGCACATGACCAGAAAGAGTAGGCAAATATTAGAAAACACCTTTCCTGTTTGTCTGGTACAGACGTCCCTCTTAGAAGCCAGAGCAGCCCACCCACCACGCCTTCCCTCACATCTCAAGGTCATTTGAGTGAGTTCCCCAGGCTGCCTAAGCTGAGGAGTCATACTAGCCACTCTTCTCTCTTAGAAAACGCCATCCATCCAGAGTTGGCTGTAGGCCACACTGGGCATATCCAGCAAAATGAAGCCCACCCACGCCTGGAGTTTACTGCCCCCCCCCCCAATCCAAAGGTACCACACAGATTCTTCTTTATGTTCTATAGCCTAGGATACTGCAAGCTCCCCTCAAAAAGAGTCTGGTAGAGTTCTTGTCATGCGGAAAGGCTCTGGAGGTGTAGGGGAAAGCCCCAGCAGAAGAGCTTGGGTGAAACTAGACAGTGTATCTACAGTGCTCATTGTGTCATAGACGTGCATCTGTCCGTGGAAAGGTTTTTAGGGCAATCACTGGTATGTGCTCCAGTGTAAGACTCTAAAATCCAAAAAGTAGATATTATGTGAACATAATTCTTGAAATGCAAGTATTTTCTTATATTTATTAAAATCCATTTTAATATTCACCTTGATTACTCATGACAAATTTGTTCTAAAATAAATGGCTAGGGCTTCCCTGGTGGCGCAGTGGTTAAGAATCCGCTTGCCAGTGCAGGGGACGCGGGTTTGAGCCCTGAACCAGGAAGATCCTAGATGCCATGGAGCAACTAAGCCCGTGTGCCACAACTACTGAAGCCTGCGTGCCTAGATCCCCTGCTCTGCAACAAGAGGAGTCACTGCAATGAGAAGCCCGCACACCTCAACAAAGAGTAGTCCCTGCTCGCCGCAACTAGAGAAAGCCCACGCGCAGCAATGAAGACTCAACACAGACCAAAATAAATAAATAAATAATAAATTAAATAATTTTTTAAAAAATCAATGGCTAAGTGGCTAAATGAACTTAAAAAAAAAAAAAAACAACTAAATGTTTAGGTTCCAACTATTTTGATCTAAACTGCAGCAGTAGAAGTATCCTAACCCTCTCAGTCCTCAGGGCACCAAATCCCACAGTTCTTATCAGAAAGCAGTAAAAGGAAATAGAAGGAACGGAGTTAGGCCCATGGCCAAAGCTTTAGTTATGAGAGAGAACTGGTCAATTTCAAGCCATACTAGGGCATCCAGGAAGGGCAGATTGCACAGATGCCCAATTCCTCATGTACCAAGGAAATATGATCAGTTTTTACAGTGATATGGTTGATTTGCTCCAGTAACATTTGGTAGTCGACACATTGCCTTTCACCCAGGTTTATTGCTAAATAATACAGAAGCTAGAAGGAAATGTAACAAGAAAGTTGGGAAAGCGAAATGTGGTGAAGTCAGGACACACACACACACACACACACACACACACACACACAACACATGCCTTTGCAGTTTCTTCTATCGCTGTGAACATGACTGCCATTTCTATCACCATCATTAATTAGAATAAAGAATTCTTAAAACTTGCTGCACCATTCATCTCTAGAGCTAAGTAGGATTATTGCAAGCTTTCCGCCCAAGTTTTCTAAAAGCCTAGCTGATTAAAAGGCATTAACATTTATATTTTGCCAACACTAATTATACTCATTGCTGGTAAATGTTTATGTGATAACCAAGACCAAACAAGAGAGATGCAGAAAAGCATAGTAAATATAACATTCATACATAAGGGGTACCTGGCAGTAACTGAAGTATCTGTTTCCTCATTGGCAGAGGAAGGAAGTTAACTCATGGACTTCAAGGCACCTTCTAGATCTAATATTTTATGGCTTTGATTAGCAAACAACTTTTCAGAAGGCATCTACTGAATAACACGAAGTTCAAAATCCTTCAAAGGCTGATTATAAATTCTCAGTACTCCATATTGTGTTTTTATCTTTTTTCCTTTTTATCAGGTACTCATTTCTCATTAATACTGCTAATCAAAGAGGAAAGAAAGAGAAGTTCTCAAGTCAAATTTGATGAAATCAGAAGTTGAAGTTCTGAGATTATCCACAGAATTTTCCACATACTTAAATTCTCTGAAAATACCTCTTTCTTCAGTGGCTTTCAACAGAAAAGAGTTAGCTATAGTTAAAACTCTACTAAGCTTAAAGCTTCCTTGCAAAGGCATCTGGGAAGGAAAATGCTGGCCTAGAATGCAATGAACCTCTCTTGTTAGGGACCCCACTGCAGCTGGCAATCTGGATACTAGTGTTATTTGTGATAAGAATGAAAGAAACCAACATTTTTTTCTTTGAAAAACAAAACAAAACCAGAAGCAATGACTTGCAAGTTTATAGCAAGCTTATCTCCTTCAGTTCAGAAAGAGTTCAGTATTTGTTTGACAACTAAGTGTTACTTTTCACAACTGTAAAGTTAGATCAACAATTTTCTTGGCATTCATGACACTGTAGGTAAAAGAGCCTGTGAAATTAACTTTTCAGGTTTTGAAACTGATACATCAACATTTAGAAAGATAAAGCATTTAATGAGTGCTTTGCCAGCTCATTTAAAGTCCATTCCCAATCATTACTCTTGATTCCCCAAGTAAGGAAACAGAAAGAAAAACAGAATAGTATGTTCAGAACAGAACTGAATGCTATTGGGAATAGGGGTTAAATACACACAACATTTATTTTTACCATTATTTACCACTACCATTCCTACTATTATTCATGTTGTACATTAGAGTTAAGTAGTTCACAAAGTGCTCTCACATATTTTTTCTCATTCTTACGTGACCTCCCCAATCCTTTGATGTAGATACAATAACAAGTATTCAGATATGTTAATTTAGCATCTATTATCATTATCATCACCATCACCATCACCTCTACTATCAGTAGAGTGAGCACTTACTATTTGCCAAGGTCTACACTGAATGTTTTATGTGGATCATCTCGTTTAACCCTCACAACAACTCTATGCAATTGCTGTTATTATTATCTCAGTTTTACAGATGAGAAAACATGGTTGATTGGGGCCTAGAATCTGGGGCTTCTGAGTCCAAGTCCAGTGTTCTTTCCACATTGTTTTAATAATATAGTTAAAGAAGAACAAAGAGAATGCTAAAGTTTCCAGTTCATTTCATATCAGTTTCCTTCAGACAAAAATAAGGCAAGAAAGGGACCACGAAAAGAAAGTTAAATTTGCAGCCTCTTCCCAAAATAAATACTTACAAAAATGCAGCAGGCAAAAATATTTGCCAGACTCTGGAGCTTTTGTAAATTGCAGTAAGGTTGCAATTCCACTATACTAGCAGCTAAATGCAAAATTCTACTTTTAAACCTGCTACTGACCAAAAAACAAACAAAAAAGCTATTAAAAAAGAAAAGATAGAAGACTTTGTTGAAAAGCCTGACAGTGTGGGGTGGCCGAATGTGACTGACAAAGCTCTTGTTTCCAAACCACCCTGGTTGCAGCTTGGTTGGTCTTTGGCTCTAGCAAATTCAACTTCTACTCAGCAAGTATTTAATGAGTGCCTACTGCATGTTTGATGTTGAGGGATATGGTGGTGAACAGGACATTTATTGTTCCTGCCTTTCTGGAAATTATGAACCAGAGGCAAAGACAGATGTGAGAGATTATTTATAGTATAGTAAGTTCCACAACAAAGGATTCATCCTAGCCTTGGGAATCAGCGGAAGCTTCCCTAAAAAAAAGGACATTTAGATGAAACCCAACAGAATGTTAGAGATCATCTGATAAAGAAGTGGCGTGAGGACTCAGGGAAGAGAGAATCCAGGGAGCAGAAATGGGGGTCATTCACAAACTTGGAAGGATATTTACATCCTCCATGAGATGAGGACGGTTTCCGAGGTTTCCATAATCTACTCCAGGGCGAAGGTTCAGAGGAGTGGTTATATAGGACCCTACACACACAGACTCAGACACACACACACACACAGAATATATGTATATGAATATATATAGTCCACCTTTAAAATATTTCCCTTACTTAGCCAAGAATTCCCACATGCTTAAGAAACTAGCCTATAACTCCCTTACTCTGGAAGGAGGCTGAAGGAAACACACTGATAGTTTTTCAGCTAATTACAGCAGTGATTTTATCAATGTCAGGAAAAAAAAAAAGGTATTCATTCAAATGGATGTGAGAAGATAAAATGGCGATAGAAAAAGAAAGATGATTGGGGTAAGGATGTAAATATAGAAAAGGAAGGAATACCCTAAATGAAATAGAACCACAGTAATGAAAATAAAAATTTTAATATGATGAGCTCTCAGTTACCTGCCTCGGGCCTGAAGAATTGACAACTCATTATTCATTATTCCCAATTTATACCACACTTAGTACCACAAGAGAAGACCGTACAGTGCAGCAGATTTACTTTCCTATGTTCTGGTTAGGTTTGTTAAGTTTGTGAATGGAAAGTGAATACACTAGAACCCTTGATTCTTTTCCTTTACTTCATGTGTCAGCTCCCTGGTTCATCTGAACACTCACATAAGTGTTAGTTTTGGATTGTTAAGGACACCAGCTAACAGGATAAGAAAGCACCCCAAAGAGTACTAGGAAAGGAGGAAAATGACAGTTTTCCAGAGGTAATTCATGTGCTAAGTATTCTCTATATGTCCATCCAGATACACACATCAATCTTTTCCACCTTGCTCTGTGCTTAAGAGGTTGACCTGCATCAAGGCATCCCCTTGGGCTTCCAACTGACTGTGGTCAACAGGAGGTACCAGTAGGAGATCAGAGGATAGGAGACCAGTGAGACTGAGGTGCTTCCCCATCCCTGGTTGGTTTTTATTAACTTTGCCCACAACGTTGAAAATAGCCCCTCCGTTAATCGCTCCTTTATGGCCTAAGTTCAATGTGCCATCCCTTTCTTCACGCCGCCCGCCACCACCACCCCCGCCCCCAAAATGGAAAAAGACAACCTAGTTACCCAGAAGTGCAATTCAAGTTTAGGGCAAGCATAATTGACAAGGAAATGGTATATTCATGAGATAATATGTTAGAATAAGAAACCCAGCTGAAAACATCTTTGGGGTTATGTCCATCAATTTTTCTTTCATATCAAGGAGAGAGAGAAATAACACTGCATTGGGAGGAGATGAGAAAAGGGACAGCTAGAACCATTTTACACAGTGATTCAGGATAACCATCAAGGGATGGAACAATTGGAGGAACTATTTGGAAAGAGTTGATGAGAGGTACACTGGACTTTTCTGTAGCATCCAAAAATAGTAGAGCCTTCCAAACACTTACCTGTGCAAATCTCCAGTGCCCATTGCCCTCTTCATCCAGGCTAAGGTAAGCCCAGCCAGGATGACCTCAGTGGCCTTTTTCTAAGCCTTCTTTCCAAAAATGAATATTGTATAAGAATATCTAACAATTTGGCAACAATTTTATTAAGTTACAGACCTCAGGCTGCTAATAATATAAGGAGAAAAGAACTTCTTATCTCTTTACTACCACTGTGGTAAAGTTCTACTGGCTTTCTCTTAGCTATATGCATTAGGGGAATACAAACTTAGCTAAATGTCAGGTACTAACCAATAAATGAATATCTCTCTCTCTCTCTCTGAGAGGTTTAAACCAATCACCAAATGTTTCTCTCTGCTTCTTAGGTGAAAAAATATATATTACATTATTCCAGATAAAGCTGCTCATTTTAATTTCTGCCATCTTCCTGTGTTGCTCCTTCAGTAACAATGACAGCTAAATTATTTTTTCTCGGCTCAGGAGTAATGTGTTAGGCTTCCTTTTTAGTGACAACAATCTTTTTGTTGCCAAATGCTTCATGTCTTAAATAATGGCTTGAATCTTGGCTGCAATTATAAGATAAGATTTTTCTCATAACGTTTTCACAATGGATTTTCATCAGCTCCTTTTAAAGGAAATTAAAATTTGCATTTGACTTCAAGCTCATGTATCCAAAATTGGACACACCATTGGCACATTCAGACATGGTATTTAAAAAGGAATAAAACTTGCTTTATAGGGTTTTGTTTAATATTTTATCTCTAAAGAAAAAAAGAGAAGGGAAATCTAATTGAAGTTCATGAAGAATCAACAGAGGTTGAATGGCAGAGTGACTCAAAAGTGAAGATAATAATTTCTGTAAACATAGGGTGCTAACTTCTAAATATGCCCAAAAGAAAATCTATTTACCTTCCAAATTTTCTCAGTAACATTTGAGATCCAGACAAGATGGCTATAAGCAGATTTGATGTAAAACAGAATACAAATCACCATACAACAAAGGCCACAATAGCAATAGGTTCCATACAGTGAGTAACACCCTCATTGCTCAGCATAGACAACACAACAACAGATATGGCCTAATAAAAGCAAGATGTCCCCAGGAACTAGGAAGAAACTCCTTTCAGGCAAAGTAGTCAGCTCATTTTTTCCAGAACCCAAACTGGGATTTTGCATAACCTGAGAGTAAACATCCCTGACGCCAGAACTTGAGAAATACCAAACTCCAAACTTGTGGAGAAGTGTTTATCCCTGATTCTGGATTCCAGATCCCTGGCTTGCCCCAAATGTCTCCTTCCTTTAATGCTGAGCAAGTGCTTCCAGCTTTGATGGTAGGGGAGATTTGCCCATATGATCGTCTCAGATAGGAGAAAACGTTTAAAATGAGACAATGGTTAATTCAAAGGCAACATCTGTCGGAAATATGATTGCAAACTAGGAAAGCAAGTTGTCTATCAGGAGACAAGTGATTCATAAATGTTTCTGGCAGGGGCTCACACAGATGGAGTCGTGCACACATGCTTTTTTTTCCCAGTGGGATTTTTGCCTAACAGAGTAAGTGATTGCAGACCTGAGTATGCATTGTGATCGAAAGCAAATGTAATAAATTTTCTGATCAAATCTCCATTGAATCTCTTCCCTTGTGATATTCCCCACTCTGGCTCCTTCCCTTCAGTAGGCTTGGGGACGTTCTTGACTGAAATGTTTGTGCAGATGCAAATGTTGTGACTTCCCTCCTGGCAGGGATTTCAACCCTGACAGAATACAAGGAAAAGAAAAAGCCCATGTCTACTTCCCAGCAGCTCTAGAAAAAATGCCATCAATCCTGTTTGGGCCAAATGAGGTGTGGGAGTTGGTCTCTAGAGTGAAGACACCACGCACACAGAACCTGGAATGTTAGAATTGGGATCTTAAGGCTCACAGCCCAGACTTCTCATTATACAGAGACTAAGACCCAAGGAGGTCAAAAAGGCGCGCCAAATGTCTCATAACTAGACAATGACAGAACCAGGGTTATTAATCCAGCTCTCCTGATTCCAAGTTTAGTGGGCTTTTTCTCCAATTTAACATATGATTTTTTCATTCATGAATTCATTTATACATCAAATATTTTTTTCAAAGCCCACCATATTGCAAGCAATATTCTGAGCGCTGGAAAAAACAGGAAATAAGAAAGACAAAAATCTTTACCTTAATTAGCTTACATTCTAGGGGGAGAAAATACAATTCAGAAAAAGAAATAAATATATAGTATGTCAGGTAATGGTCAATGCTCCAAAGAAAACAGACAAAGGTCAAAGGACAGAGAGTGATAAAGGGCAGCTCTTTAAGAGAGGGTGATCAGGGCAACTCTCTGGGGTGATATTTGAGAGCCTGAATAAAGTGAGGTTGCAAACCACACAAATAGCTGAGGGAAGAACTTTCCAGGCAGAGAAGAATGAGTACAAAATCCAGGGAGCTGGAATGAACTTAGTGTGCTTTGGCGGAGGTAAGGGGAGGTTGCATGAACTAACTGAGGGGGAACAGTGGAGGTGAGGTCAGAGGAGCCACTAGAGGGCTGATCTTACTTAGATTTTTTTAAACAGATTATTCTGGCTGTTAGGTGAGGAACAGACTAAAGAGAGGGGAGAGAGAAAGAAAAGATCAGGGAAGCCAATAAGGAGGAATCTCCTTAAGACAGAAATTAAATTCGTTGAGAACAGGGATTTTTATTTGGCTTGTTCATTGCTGCAAAATCAATACCAAGAATAGTGCCTGGCACACATTGGGGGTTTAGAGGTATTTGCTAAATGAATGGATGCCTGAGAGGTAAGACCAAGGAGAAAGTTGACAGTGGCTTGGACTAAGACAACAGCAATAGAAACAGTGAAAAATGGATGGATTTAGGGGATGTTTTGAAAGTAGAAGTGACAAGAAAAGGTTCAAGATTGGATAAGTATACTTAGTAAGAAAGAACTCAAGAATGACCCCTAGGTTTTTGCTTTAAGCCCTCCGGGTAGATAGTGGTGACTTCCCAGGGAGGAACAGATTCAGTGGGGAAAATTAAAAATTCTGTCTTCATCATGTTACATTTGAGCTGTATATTGGTCTTTCAAATGGAAATGTTGGGTAAGCAGTTGAATAAAAGTGTCTGGAGCTCAGGGAAGAGATTAAGGTTGGAGATAGAAGTGGATGCGCTTAAAGCCGTTGAACAACATAAGGTCACCCAAAAGATAAGTATACATGGGGAACTGAAGGGGTCCAGGGAGCCCTAGGGCATTCCAGTGTTTCAAAGTGGATAGTGGAAGAAGAATCAGCGAAGAATTTTTTCCCAAAAAGAAGTAATACAGGCAAAGAAGTCTGAAAGAGGATAACCAGAAACTGAGGTGCCCTAGAAACCAAGTGATAAAAATGTTTCAAAAGAAAGGAGTGACGAACTGTTTCAGTTGTTCCTGAAAGGTCAAGGTGAGGACTGAGAATTACCTATGGGATCTGGCCACACTGAGGTCATTGGTGACACTAAGAAGTGCAGTTTCACTGGCATGATGGGGACAAACCCTCACTGGAGTGAGTTCAAAGGAAAGGAGAGAAAAGGAGGGGGAGACAAAAAATAGACAAATTTTCTAGGAAATTTGCTACAAAAGGAATAAAGAAATGGGGAAGAAATTGGAAGAGGATGAGGGGGTTGAAGGAGGGGTTTTTTTGGTTTTTCGGATGAGAGTCATGACAACAAGTTTGTATACCGATAGGAAGATCCAGTAGAAATGGAAGAATTCATGCAGGAGAGAAATGGGATACTTGCAAGAGAACAGTCTGAGTTAGACAAAAGAAAACGGGTCCAATGCGCAAGTGGAGGACTTAGCTTTAGAACAGAGCTGGCACAGTTAACCTGGAAGGGAGGAAAGGCAGTAAAACACTGGGGCAGATATGATGTGGTGGTAGAAAAGAGAGGAAGTCCTGCTCTGATTGCTTCTTTATTACCAGTGACATAACAAGAAAGGTCATCAGTTGAGAACATGGAGAAGGAAGGAGTGTCTGCAATTTAAAGAAAGAGAAGGTGAGGAAACAGCTGTAGGAGATTGATTCCCAGCAAGGCGCTCTATGCAGCACCAGCATAAAGTAGAATAGCCTCAGATGAATCAAATACAGTCACCGAGGTGCCAGAAATTGAGGGACACTCTAGGAGCCAGGTGTGGGCAGTTAAGGAGGAAGGGGGTGGATCCAAATAAGAAAGAGGTGCAGAAAGAGGAGGCAGGAAGTATTTTAGACAATGTTCTCCTAACTCAGAAATTTGGAAGAAAACACTAAGATGAAATAGATCAACGTTGCTCTTCGTGGAGATGCAAGTATCAAAAAGTAGTAACAGGGGCTTCGCTGGTGGCGCAGTGGTTGAGAATCCGCCTGCCAATGCAGGGGACACGGGTTCGAGCCCTGGTCTGGGAGGATCCCACATGCCGCGGAGCAACTGGGCCCGTGAGCCACAACTACTGAGCCTGCGCGTCTGGAGCCTGTGCTCCGCAACAAGAGAGGCCGCGACAGTGAGAGGCCCGCGCACCGCGATGAAGAGTGGCCCCCGCTTGCCGCAACTAGAGAAAGCCCTCGCACAGAAACGAAGACCCAACACAGCCAAAAATAAAAATAACTAAATAAATTTTTTTAAAAGTAGTAACAAATTTATTTTTGTGAATTCAGGAGGAAAACATTTTTCACTGAAAAGCTTTAGTTCTTTCATAGTTCTTTCTTGAATAACTAATCATGAAATAATTAATATAAAGCCACACTGTGAACCAGCAACCGTGTATCCATAGTATTACTCCATTTAATTATATAGTAATACATCTTGTACAGGACAAAAGATTAATAACTTGTTAAGTTGAAACAATTACCTAATAATAACAGTAATAATGACAGAATTATACGTTCTCTCAGAGTGCTTCAGTGGCTAGGAACCGGAAAGACTCATTTAATCTGAAGAGTTCTATTTATTCTCTATGGTGGTTTCTTTTTAGCTGCCTGCTTCTTTTTTTAGTGGAAGGTTTTGATTAATTCCTCCTTCTGTTTTATAAATGTCTCTCAAGTACAGTTTTAGATAGCAAAGCAGTTCAAATCTTTGAGTAGTTTGAAGGTTTTCTTTTTCCTTCAACACTTCTAAAGCACTTAAGTTCCAATGTGAGGTCCAAAAAAAGCAATATAAATAGCTTAGCAACTTTGGACCTCCTTTGGGTTAAAGGAACCACCACATTGTCATTTTCAAACTGGCTTCTCACACCACTTTGTGAGGGAGGGGATTAAAAAACAAACCACACACACACACACACACAGTCGTAGTTTTTTGGGGCTGCTTTAACAAAAATATCATAAACTGGGTGGCTTAAAGAGCAAACATTTATTTCTCAAAGTTCTGGAGACTGAGAAGTCTCAGATCAGGGTGCCAGTATTGTCAGGGACTAGTATACCTGCTGACTTCTTGCTGGGCCCTCACATGGTGGAAGGGGTGAGGGAGTTCTTTGGGGTCTCTTATAATCACATTCATGAGGGTTCCACTTTCATGACCTCATCACTGATCCCAATTACCTCCCAAAGACCTTACCTCTTAATATCATCATATTGGAGGGTAGGGTTTCAACACACGAATTGGAGGAGCAGGGGACAAAAAAACATTCAGCATGTAACACATACACATACACACGCACACGCATCTTGCAGCTTTTTTTAAAAAATTCACAGAGGTTTAGGACAAGCCTTTGCCTCTCCTTTAGATTTCATTGCAAGGAAGTGTCCTCATAATTATTTTTGTTTTTATTCTGACCTTAAAATGAAGTTTATATTTAAAACATCTTGTGCTAATTCAGGCCTTAATAGAATGTTTTCAAAGTGGTTCAATGCCTTCTACTAAGTTAAAACTCTTTTCTGCCTTTCAAAATCTCCTTCATTCCCCCTGTTTAATTTCTTTTACCTTTTTTGCTGATCCACACTCCCATTGTGTTTCTGGAGGAACATCATTACACACACAAGATGGCACCTTCATGCACCCACTTGGATTTCTTTGGGTGAAGCAGAAGCCCTCTTGTCCCATATAGTTAAGACTACATCTAGGTGACTACTCTTTTGAATGAGCTGAATTCAGCAGGAAAGAAAGACAAAAGGAATATTGTTCTATAATGTTCACTCTGCTGTGATCAATGCCCTCTATCTAAGCTACTGTAACAAAGTAAGTCACACAATATGGGGGCTAATCAGGAATCTGAGCAAACCAGGACTAGGTGATGTAAAGGCTTGAGAGTCCAACTGAGATGCAAAAATGGGCCTGGATTGGGACAATTAGCCAATACAAAGTCATGTAACATGAAGTAAAAAGCTCAGTCTTTGGAGTGAGGCTTATATGTTCAAGTCCTAGCTATACAATTTGATGGGTGTTTAATCTTTAAAATGTTATTCAATTCCTCTGACCTTAACTATAAAATGGGGATAAAAATGGCCATACCTCAGAGAGTTGTGAGCATCAAAAGAGATGATATACATAAAGCAATTAGCATATACAAACATGTGTTATGCTTTTGTTGGCCTAGTTTATAAAGAAGGAAATGGATCTCCGTTAATACTCAAAACAGTCTTATGAGGTAAGCTCTATTATTACTATCTCTATTTTATAGACAAATAAATTGAAGCACAGAGAGCTTGAGTAACTTGCTTAAGGACACACAGCTAATCAAAGCCACAGACAAAAATCTAAACCCAAGCAGTCTAGCTCTGGAGTCTGTCCTCCTAACCACTACAAAAAACTACCTTGCAAAGTTCTTTGTTTCAAAGGGTCTGTTTGAAATGGGAGTTAAATCTGTGACAGGAATTAGTCAGTAGGTGGAAAAGAAGAGGATATAGCAACAATGATGCCAGGCAGAAGTCAACATTAGGACACAGATAGGCAGTACTTGCTGTTATGGATGATATGTCCGTACAAAGACAGACACCAGAAAGTAGGCTAAGAGGCAGGAAAGACTGGAAGAATCTTTGGGGGGGACCCACGTCTATCTGGTGTCCAGTGCTCATAAGGTGAAGCTTCAAAGCAGGGAATAGACATGGAGGTAAGGCTTCAGCTACAAGATATGTGGGAAGAGATGCCGCCATATTGCCCTGAATCCTAACTCTGATTGGTGGGGAAAGTGACTTGGTACACAGAAGACAGCTATAGACCTTAAAGAAAGACAAATCAAAGCAAGGACTGGTATCATGCATTCCAGGGCACCATCCATAGGATTTGTTGAGACCACCCCCATCAACAGCAGAAGATTTTATACTTTGTTTCCAATGATTAGAACTTTATGATGATTGCAGATGTAAGATATTAGTCTGGATGTGCTTGGCTGAGTTTGCTTAATAGAAGCATGACTCATGGCTCCAATTAAGACATAAAAGATTATGCTGGTTTGGGGGTTCTTTTTTCTAAACCTCTGAGTGTCTGCATCTTTTTGTACAACCTTCACCCCTCTTCTTAAACCAAAGCAGTAGCTTGAGGTTGTGGAGATGTAACTAAACTAGTTTTACCATGGTTCTGACCTCTCTAAGAGGCTGTTTTCTTCAATGGGTTACTGGATACATGGCAAAAAATCCCAGGATCAGGTTGTATCTGGTTTCCTTCATACAGTCAAATTAGTATTGGGATTCTCTCTTGATTACCTACAAAGGGGCTAAAAAACAGCAGCCAAACAGGACATCTTTACCCAGTTCAGATTTATATCTTTATACTGTTCCTCTTCACTCCTTTCTTCTCTCTACCCGTCCCCTCCTGGTCTCTTCTCTCCTCAGGTGTCTCTAGATGGGACTCACCAAGACCACCAGCCTATTAACACACAACTTCTTCCTGTTCCCTGTAGGGCAAAGGAGCTGTGGGCAGTCAGCACCAAAACTAGGGACAGCTCCTTTCCCTGGGGCTTCCTAGCCCGGTTCCCAGTTGTGGTCTTACTGCAGGACGGTAGCTGGTAGCTAGGAGGTTCTCTGATCTCCCACCCTCATCATGGCTTTTAGTATCAGAGTCTGGCTGAACCGTTAAATTTGTCTTCTGCAATATTTTCAGATCTCTCATGGTCCAATGGTAGATAAATGGAGTCAATAGAGATTCACAGGAAACATGCAGTCTTAGCATTTGCAAATCAAAGACTCTTCACTGACATTTGTTAATCTAATAAATCTCAGATGCTGGGTACACTTAGAATTACAGAAGGGGTGGGAAAGGAATAACAACTCCACATCAGCATTTCAGAGTCCATCCTGATCTGAGTTGAACTTGCTAGGCTGGACTCCTGGAATACCTCACTGCCTCTAGGTCCTCACCAACTTCTCTTGATGCTTCCATAAACTTCCAAGAGGACAGACTGACTGTTCCAGCACAATGTGGACAAACCTTAGAAGCTTGAGCTAGCAGTTCTAGAGTTATTTGAGCATATTTCAGGACATGTTCTCTGAGATATTTTAGACTGTCTCAGGGATTACCATCTCAGGTTCAAAAGTCCTCTGTGGGCATCCAGAGGACTGAGTTGGAATGTCATTCAAAAACAAGGAATGTTACATTTTGCAGAGCCCATGTGTGGTGGGGAAGCTTAAGGAGCCAGTTAAGACTCTATAGGTACTAGAAGGTACTCTGAAAAGTATTCTTATTTGGGAACACTGGTTTCTCCAGGTATAACACAGAGTATTGAATTGTGGCAGGGCAGTCACTAGATTTTTCAAACTACCTGTCCTTGCTCACAGAGAAATTCAGGACCTGTCAAAATGGAATTCTAAGCATATATTTCTCCTTTATTAACATAATAATAAAACACTTGATTCTTCACAGACTCTCATGTTTGGGTCTAGCACATCTTTGTATATATTTTTAGGGGGAAGTAAGCAAGAGCTCAGCTGGTATGGACTTCCTAGGCTAAAAACACTTTCTACAACAAATGGCTTTCTCAGATTCAATGTGTTCAGCAGAGACTATGCAAGACAATGCTAAGTGAGCAGATTGACACTTGCCCTCAAGTGTAACAGCAGATTCAGTTAAGTGAGAGTGTTTAGAGGAATTCAGAACATGAGACTCTAGGTCCATCTGTGCAAGAGTGATAAGTGAGTATGTAGTTACAGTTGCAAGGACTCAGTGATATGAGTCCAGCTAAAAGAATGGGCCTTATTTGGCCATCTCTAGGTTGAGGGAGGAGGTCCATTTTATTAATTTCAGGGACTCCAAGAAATCTCTGGATCTGTATTTAGAAATTACTGCTACTGGTGGATCAAGGCATTTTGCAGGGACAGTACATGTTCATCTTTAAGTTCCTTGAGGGAAGGTCTTTGCTTCAGCTGTTTGCTGTTGAATCACTGGATCCTAGAACATGCCAGAACATAGTAAATGCCCAGAAATGTTTGTTGACTGATTGACGTGGCAGTCCCGAACACAATTCAAAGGCCCCATAAGCTTTGACCGATATGGTCAAAGGAGGCTTAAGGCTTCAGGTAACCCAGAAAAATAAGGCCTGTGTCTCAGGGTATTTTCTGTGCATCAAGATCATTCTGGTAGCCTGTTAAAATGCATGTTCTAGAGCCTCTATCCCCAAATTCTGATTCAATACATCTCTTAGAGTGGGGCATTAGAACTTTTTATCAAGCACCTTATGAGGTGAATCTAAAGTAGTCTGTCATCTGATAACCACTGCACTAAAACCTCCAGAGATGTAACTGAGTTGGGCTCCAGTCCTAGAGTGAGGGGCATGATTAGATTGGTCTCCATGGGAAAGGAGTACAGGGCACTGGCTTAGGTGTCTTTAGGCCATCTCTAAAACAAACTCTTCTCCCAAGAACACCCAGAAGCTTGTCTGAATGCAACCAAAGACCTTTGAAAACCTATGTTCAAGGGACTGCTTCAAGTACAGGTAGGGAATATAAATTTTTATGGGCACGTCATTTGGATGATGAGTATGACAGTGCCTTTTCCATCCTGAGTCTAAGGAACAAATTTCTCTATAATTTCCAGGCATCCATAATAATAAAATTACCCTAGTTTTATATCTTTACATTGTCTTGATGATGAGAGCTTGTTCTGGGCTCCAATATACCAAATCAAATTGAGATATAGATATTCTCCAAGTATTCAAGTGGGGCCATTGTGACTCCACGACATATCCTATCCCACCACTATACTCACTCACCTCTGTTTGATGGGAGAGCAGAGGTGAACTGTGTTCTAGAAAATGTCAGGAGCAGCCTGTCAGCTACAGAGATCTCAGGAGATGGAGAAGGACCTATGCAGGCACTTTTACTGAAGTATCATATCTGTGGCTGGATAAGATATGCATTCACACGTGAGTTCCTTTGGTGAGAAGTCATGAACTTATTATAAGGAAGGGCACAGCACAGTGATTGTGATCCTAGATTTTACTCAATAAACTCCTAGATAATTCCAGAAAGAATACTTAGGGGAAAAGTTTCTCCTGCAAGAATTGTATTAATAATTTTAACATTTTCCACATACCCAACAGTAACTCCTATACATGTCAAAGTTGCTTGAGGTAATGGTGTCTTTGAATGCTCTTATAGCTCAGCTGGATTCCAAAGTGAAGCCTCCTGTAACCTCAGGCATGGTGAGGGAGCAAAAGAAATAGTGGAAGTATGATCCTTGGAAACTGACTAACTACAGACAAAGTCTTGGCCAAAGCAGCTGAACACATATACTTTTGAATTATTAGTGTGTAGAGGTCAAGTGATACTCTGCTAGAATTGGCCTCTAGTTGAAGTCCCTAGAAGCTCCAGAAGGAGTGTATACATGGATTTAGAGCTCAAGAACAAAGCCAGAGCTTCAATTTAATTCCTTATTTAATCCACAAGGCAAAGATAAACTTCTAAAATCTGACAGGGCCAAGAGTTTTACTGAAAAACCACAAGTGGATTTAGAAGGTCTGTCAGTCAACTATTACTAAAATAATGCTGCATAACAAACATCTACAAAACATCAGTGCAATACAGTAATAAGCACTTACTTAGCTCATGCAGTGTTGGTTGACTGGAGGTTAGCTAATCCAGATTGAACTTGGCTGGATGGTTCTGTTCCACATGTCTATCAATCCTCTCCTGAGACTAACATTAGTCTGGGAATGTTTTTCTCACAAATATAGCTGAAGCACAAGAGAACAAGTGGATACACAGCAAGTCTCTTAAGGCCTAAGCTCAGAACTGGCACAGTGGACTTGCACCTGATGCTATCAGCCAAAACAAGTCTCAGTGCCAATCCCAAACTCAAGGGGTGGGAAAATAAACTGTAGACCTTTAATGGGAGAAACTGAACAAGTCATATAGCAAATTAGATGAATGCATGGAAGTTAATGTGATCTGCCACAAAGGTGATCAAGAAGCATGCCAGATGCAAAGGGGACCATGATGGGACTTCTGCACAGATGTGAAGATGACCAACAGACCCGTCGTCCTAGGTCGGGCTGCTTCTGCAAAATACATTCCCCTCACATCTTGACCTTTGTTACTACTGACTCCAGAGCAAGAATAATGAATATTGAATCAAATCTCCTCTGGTCAATGTATACCTTCTGAAATAGCTCTACAAGAATGAAACTAGTGTTCATTCTTCCCCTTAAATGTTATTCTTTAAATTCACTTAGCATATCACTAATACTTGTGAATTAGCATATCACTAATACTTTGAATAACAAATCAGTTATTATCTGGATGTAGAGGGGGCTTACTACTTATTGTACAATAATTACATGCAGAAGGAATAAACAGCCTCTCTGCCTTTGCCAGGCTTTAACGGTCTGATCATCTGGGTGTGGAGAGAATGAACTTCAAAATCTGACAGGGTAAGAGAGTGTCATGGACATATATACACTACCAAATGTAAAATAGCTAGCTAGTGGGAAGCAGCCACATAGCACAGGGAGATCAGCTCGGTGCTTTGTGACCACCTAGAGGGGTGGGATGGGGAGGGTGGGAGGGAGGGAGATGCAAGAGGGAAGAGATATGGGAACATATTGTATGTGTATAACTGATTCACTTTGTTATAAAGCAGAAGCTAACACACCATTGTAAGGCAATTATACTTCAATAAAGATGTTTAAAAAAAAAAAATCTCTTCAGAGACTTCCAAATGCGTTAAATTCTCAGTAGGTTTGGCAGTAATTGTAAAAATAATTGTGTTATGACTACCAAATGAGAAAGCTGGGTCTATCAGTTGGCTACCCAGGAATTATTATAAAATTAAAAGCAGCTCAATTGGGTCTTGGCAACTAACCATATCCTTGCATTCTGAACTGAGTATGAATCTATTCAAATTGCCTTTCTGCAGATTTCATAGAATCACAGAGGAATTAAGACACCACTTGCCATTTCTTTGATTTTTGGATCATACCTTAAAGATTGTTCTCTGTCTTCACAAACTTTCTTCTTTTTCTCTTTTATGTGTCTTATCAGAGAATTTTATCTCAGAATACTTCACCAAGTACAACTCAGCAGCTGTTCTCAGTTAATAGGTTAAGTCAGTACACAAAATGCAAACTAAAACCTGCTTTGGGTGTTTGTTTTTAAAGTCAGAAAGTACATACACAGCTTTGAGACTTGCATTTTCCTCACAGGAGTCTCCAAATCAGGATGTTCCAAAGAGATCAAATAGGTCACTGCACTTGGAAGAGTGGGTATAGTTTTCAAAGAAAAAAACGTCATTAAGGGAAAATACAATGTATATTATGTTGGTTACCTGGATAATCAATGACTATTATCAATACTAGAAAAATGGATCTGCCTGTATAACCACAGTCTCACAAAGGCATCTAGCAACATTAAATAAAATTTCATTCACTAGATAATCCTCTTTATTTTTCTAAATAAGGCATGCCATCTAGCTTCCAAGGAAAGAAGTAGTATTTCAAAGTACTCTTTCTCCAACATGGCAGTTGCAAATGTAAATTGACCATACATAAGGAAATCATATGAGGGTTCTTTATACATTTCAATACTTGTTGAAATAAGGAGTTAGATGACCAAAAACTGCCACAGATAGGACATTTGCGAATGTGCAAACAGAAGTCACAGTTATAACATAAGCTCATTACTCCATGTAGCCACTGCCTAGACCACTGGCTTTCAAACTTTTTTGACCATGACACACAGTAAAACACAAATTTAACATCACTATTCAAATACACATATTCACATCCTCAAAAACACACACATAAACTGAAATAACAGATTCAGGAAATGGGTACTTACTCTCATTACATATGGTACACGCTGATGATTTGTTTCTCCTCTATTTCATTGTGTTTCCAAATGCTGATAGCAATGCACTATAAATGATTTTATAGCCTACTAATAGGTTGTGATCCCTATTTGAATTTCGGAGAAGTTGTTGAGCCTTAGTGGGTATCAAAATCCAGGTTCCCTGGAAATCAGACCCCAAGGAAAAGCTTTAGTGCTTTGAGAGTTTTTATCTCAGGAAAGCAAGAGTGAGAGGAAAAGGAAGTGAGTCAGGGGAAAAGGAGGAACACATATAAAGTGGTACATTACTGATTTGGCCACAGCTTCATAAGAAAACACAGCTGGTTGCTTGGTCACAAAGGAGGGACATCTCCAGAATATCTGCATAGAAAAGTCCTTTGTAGAGGGTGGAGGAGAAAGGCAAGCTATTAACTGTAAACTCCTTCTCATATATAGTCTCTCATTGGTCAAAATTCACCCCATTTCAACTCCCTTACATTTCTGGATTATGTCGTCCAGTTCATCTGGGCAGAACCTCTTCCAGTAAGGTCGGACCATGTGTTAAGGCAGCTGGGTGGGGTACCTGCCCATGGACCAGATGCCAATGCCCGTATCTCATCCTTGAGGGAGGCTGAGACAACCTGAGATGAAGGGATGGTCATGGTAGCCAGTCTTTAAGACCCTGGAGACGACACAAGTTGTCACTGTTCTTTAGCCAGGAAGTGGGACAAGGCCCAGGAGCCATGTAGAGCTGAGCACACGTGGGAGGCCCCCCAAATCAGGGCCACTGTGTTGGGGAAAACACGGATCTTCGAGTTGGACAGGCCTAGGTTCATACATATCCATCTCCACTTTCCAGCATGTGATATCTATGTAAGTTGCTTTACTTTTTTGATCAATGATAATAATATCCTTATAATTTCCTCCAAAAAGGCCTTTCGTATCTTTATTATACTTATTCCTAGATAGTTATATTTTTGATGCTACTATAAACGGTACCTTTAAACTTTATTTTTGTTAATTAATGCAATTAACTTTATATATAGCAAACTTGCTAAGTTTTTATTAATGCTAATATTTTACTTGTAGTTTTTAAAATTCTCTATGCAAAGAATCATATCTGCTATTGATAATTTTGCTTACTACTTTTTAATCCCCTAATACCTTTTAATTTTTTTCAACTTTACTTTCTAGAGTCTTCAGTACAACATTGAATAGAATTGTAAAAATAGACACACTTGTCTTATTGCTAATATTGAAGAGAAAACGTTGTTTCACCTTTAACTTTGATACCTGCTGTAGGCTTTTTTCATTATAGTTGCTCTTTAACAAGTTAACAAACTCCCTTTTATTTCTAGTGTGCTAAGTTTTTTTCATGAATGGATGTTGAGTTCTATCAAACCATTTTTCAGCATCTATTGACAACAATATTTTTTTTCTTTGATCTGTTAATGTGGAGAATAAAGTTGATTTTTCTACTGCTTTTTAAAACCTTGCATTTCTAAAATAAACACAACTTGGGTATGATGTATTTTTTTTTTAGACATTGCTGGATTGGCTCTGCTAATATTTTGTTTAAGATTATTGTACATATGCTCCTGAATGAGATTCACCTGCAATTTTCCTTTCTTGTTTTGTCCACATCAGGTTTTTGGTATCAAGGTTACACTGGCCTCATAAGATGAGTTGAGAAATATTCCCTCTTTTACTCTACTTTAGAATAGTTTCTGTAAAATTGAAATTATTTGTTCCTTGAATGTTTGGTTGGACTCCATGGTGAAACCATGTAAGGCCTGGAGTTTTCTCTGTGGGAAGATCTTTATCTGTCAATTTTCTTAATGGTTAGATGACTTTGCATGTGTTTTATGTCTTCTTGAATCAGTTTTGGTAAGCTATATTTTTCTAGGAATTTGTTCACTTCATACAAATTTTCAAATTAACTGGCACGAAGCTGTTCATACTATCCTTTTATTATCTCCTTAACGTTGGCAGTTTTATCCCCTTTTTCATTCCCCATTGTTTAGTTGGGACAGGTCATTTTTTCTTGATTAATCTTGCCAAAGATTTGTCAATTTTATTAGTCTTTCCAAACAACCAAATTTTATTTTTGTTCATCCTTTTTATTCAATGCTCATTTTCTATTATGTTAATTTTAGCCCAAGTCTTCATTATTTCCTTCCTTCCATATTCTTAGGGTTTACTTTGCTGTTCTTTTCCTATCCTCTGAAGATGAATGTATCACTCATTGACTTCCAATCTTTGTTTCTGTTTTGATATAATCATTAAAACCTAAAATTTCTAATTGCTGTTCTATTTGCATCTCATAAGTTTTGATAGTAGTATTTCACAATCATTCCATTCTAAATATTTTCTACTTTTATTATGATATTTTCTTTGATTCATGATTTTCTTAGAAATATACTTCTTCATTTCTCAATATGTGGAGTGTCTTTGGTTATTGATTTCTAGCTTAACTGCACTGTGTTCAAAGAACAATACAGGACTTTAAAAATTATTGAGACTGCTCTATGGTCAATTTTTTCAAATGTCCCTTGTGTTCTTATACAGAATGCATATTCTGTTGTGGGGACATGTTACTATCCATGCCCATTAGGACATGATTATTAATCATTATTTAAAATCTTCACTTTCTTTACTGATTTTTTTTTTGTCCCATTGCTAAGTTTCTGAGAGGTACATTAAAACCTTTTATAATTGTGGACTCATTTCTCTTTTAGTTCTATCAGTTTTTGTTTTATTCCTTTTGAGATATATGAGGTACACACAAATTTTAAATTATTATATTTTCCTCATGAATTAAATATTCTATCACTAAGAAGAGTCTATCTAACTATGCTTTTTGCTTTAAAGCATATTTTGGCTGATATTAAAATAGCTACAGCATTTTTCTTTTGGCTACACTTGCCTGATACATTTTTCAATCCTCTTCCAATCTAACAATCTTTATATTTTAGCTGAAGCATTTATTTCATTTACATTTTTTGTAATTATTGACTTTCACAATTGTATCTACTATCTTAATTGGTGTTTTCTATTTATTCTGCCTTTTCCATACTCCTATTTCTTCTCATTTCTTGCCCTTTTAAAATTATTTTCCTCACTCTTATTTTCCTTTACTAGTTTTGAAGCTGTATACCCTATTTTTATCCTTATAATTGTCTTCCTATAAATTATAGCATGCATACCATAAAAATCAACATTTTTACCTACCTCTCAAACAGTACAATTTCTTTTTTTTTTACTTTGTTGCATGTATATTTTAACAGAATTAAAAAATTTTTTTATCCACACCAAAAGTTGAGTGCCAGGCTGGTTTTCTCCTGCTTCAAACAACACAATTTCAACTTCAGTTACTTTCCTCCCAACTGTAGTTCTATTGATTTCCAATATTTTAGTTTTGCCCTTTATTTCAGTATTTCAGTATTAACCTACTCCTCATTCCCATCTTTATTTAAATTTACCATTATTTTTGCCCATCATTTCTTACTGAAGCTCAGATTTTTCCATCTAGGATCACTTTCATCATTTCTGAAATACATTCTTTGGAAATACATTCTTTAGAAATCAGTTTAGTGATAATATTTTGGAAGTAAACTCAGTTCAGGCTTGCCTGAAAATGTCATTTTGCCTTTGATTTTACAGGATAGTTTTACTGGGTTTAGAATTCCTAATTGGCAATTATTTTTGCTTAGCATACTGAAGGTATCACTATACTGGCTTCTGGCTTCTATTACTGCTGTAAGAAACCAGCTGTCAACCATTCCTTTGTAGGTGGCCAGTTTATTCCTTCTGACTACTTTAAAGTTTTTTTTCGTTTTTCACGTTCTCTAGTTTCAAGCTAATGCATTTTGGTTAGGATTTCCTTTTTAATATCTGCCTTGGATTCTTTGGGGTTTATGCACCTGAGGATTTATGTCTTTCAATAATTCTGGAAAATTCTCAGCCATCATCTTTTTGGATATTGCTTCCCGTTCTCTTTATTATTTCTTTATGAAACTAAAATTACACGTCTGTGCAATATCGCATTCTCTCCTTCGTGTCTCTTAATCTTTTTCATATGTTCCCTGTATTTGCCTCTCTGAGTGGAGGGGCAGCATCTACAGTTCATCTTTATGCTGAGGGTAGAGTGCTCTTGTCCCAGCTTTTGGGAGGAGGCTCCTTTATTAGACTCCACACCTGAGTTTTGTTTCCTGTCTCATAAAACTCAATGAGGAAATTGAAGCTGAAGATTACTAGTTCAACAAATGTCCTCAGAGGGACTTCCCTGGTGGCCCAGTGGTTAAATCTCTGAGCTCCCAATGCAGGGGGCACGGGTTTGATCCCTGGTTGGGGAACTAAGATCCTACGTGCCCTATGGCACGGCCAAAAAATAATAATAATAATAAAAAGTTTAAAAAAAAAGTTTATTTTCACCAAGGGGGGAAAACCACGGTGGGGTGGGGATGGTGGTGTGCTGAATTGGGCGATTGGGATTGACATGTATACACTGATGTGTATAAAATAGATGACTAATAAGAAGCTGCAGTATAAAAAACAAAACAAAACAAAACAAAAACACAAATGTCCTCAGAATTAAAGTGAAATTTAGAGCTAGCTTAGCACTCTGGATCTCTGTCTTCACCTATCAAGATTTTAGCCTGATAATTCCTTTCTTTGTTGCTTACTCATTGATGATTTTAAGTACAGTTACATAGCATTTTTAGTAGTTTTCAATGGGAGGGTTGGACTGCATGCCTGGCCCACCATATTATCAGAAATAGAAGGTGATATTGTTCATGTAATTATCAGGCATAGACTAGGCATTCAGTAAACAGTAGCTATTATTATTGTTATAGCTTATTCTCCGAGCCTAACCAACTGTTACCTTCTTTCCCTCATGGAATCATCATACATGAAAAGAAATTAGATGTTTTTAAATCAGTAAGGAACTAATTCTTCACTGGTTTTTCTATTAACAGAATGCCAAGGCTAAGCCCTGAATTCGAGTAATTTGAACTAGAAAAGTAAAAAGCCATGGCCATACATATATTCCAAGGTTCTCTACTCATAAGACAGGAAAAGAGAACTAGCTCCCTTTATTTAGGTTTGAAAACAATACTTTAGATCATGCAAAACACAGTTAAGAACTGGAAAAAAAAAAAAGCAAAAAAAAAAAAACCAGATCAAATTATGCAGCAAAATCTTTTCCAGAAAAAGAAAATGAAAGACCCATTTTTCCACATAAGTCACTAACATCAATTGGTTAATATAAAATAAAATGTTTTTCATTGCTCTGTGGCTGCACCTGATCAAAACTCCAGTGTTTGGTGAGTGTTGCTGCCTCTGTCTGCAGGAATAGGAAAGAGGTTTGACACTATAATTTCAGAACTTCTAAACCAGACAGGGTCACTGTAAGGATACATGAAAGTCATCATAATCCTAAATCACAAAAGTAAATATGAACATGCCTAAATGCCAATACCTTCTTAGTATTATCTCTTGCCAAGTTTGTACTGACAAATCAAATTAGAGGAAAAGTGACATTTTTCTACATTTATCTCATTCATAAAATATCAACCACATGATTAGCTTTTGAACTGTCAAGATGATGGCAACATTTAACACTTCTCAAGGGAAGATGTCAAAGAGAGACCCAAGCTGTTACTTAATACTGTTGCCCCTTTTCAGATGTGAAGCAATGGTTCCAAGGACAGCAGTACTTCAAGAATGGCACATCTGTAGAAACAGAATCAATCATGATAGAATAGTTCTTTTATTTGTTTATTTGGTTTTGACCAGATATGTTATATGGATCAAAGAAACCCTAAACTTTCCCAGTTCTGAAATGTGAAATGGTCATTAGCCATCCTATCAAAATTTAAGAGTACTTGGATATTTCCTCACAAGTACAGGAATCATAAGGGACGTGAAGCTTGGGGTCATTTAGGGTGCATCCCCATTCCCAGCCTAGAGATAAGCAGTAAAAGGAAGGGAAGTAAGCCAGTCAGGAGACAGTTTGGAGTTAGTGCAAACTATACAGGACCAGTCATTTGTGGGTTCCCAGAACCAGCCCGGGGAGAGAAACTGATAACTAGGACCAGTGGAGATCAAAGGAATGAGGAGGCAGGCTTCAGACACCTGCCTGGCATAAGGGGGAACTTCACCCTAGAGTATCAAAATGCAAAGGCAGGACCAGGGCACCCTGCACAATCTCAAACAGTTACAGGGGGACAAATATTTGGTAACTGTATGTTGAACACTCATACAAGTCACTAAGGGAAAAGCACTAGTTAAGAATAGTTACATTAAATTTTTGAGAAGCAGACATAAAATAACTTCTGGGTTTGCTGATTTTTGTATCTGCTCCCAGCCTTACAACCTGGAGCATATGTTGATGGTTGGAGCATTTGAACCATGAGCCACAAAGACTCATAATTAATCTTAGTTCCAGAACCAAAATAGGAGTTACATATTTTAAAGGGAGAAAAAAAAAAAAAAAACCTAAGCATTTAAAGGATTTTTTTCATCTTCACTTATAATATAAATTGAAGGCCAAACCACGAATCAGAAAGTATTCTCTAAAGCATAACTTCCAGCCCACACTTAAGTCTTTAGTTCTTTACTTCCTAGCACTGTGTACTGTTCAGCCAAGGGCATTTTAAAGCTATTCAGCTTAGTAGGACAAATAGGAGTTAGTACCAACTGTGTGCCAGGAAGGTTTCATGAGACAGAGAGATGAATAAGACATGGTCTTAGCCATTGGAGCAAACATTCTTTATACAGAGGCCATTAAGTCTCAGTGGAACCTTGTATAATTACTTATTTTTAGTATTTATTTAGTGTTTGTGTCCATGTAGTTCTAGACATTTGGACACAAGGCAAGAGCTCCATAAATGTCACTGAATTAAAAAGTACCACTAATTTGGCTCATGTATTAGTTTTCTAAATAAACACAAACTTAGTGGCTTATAACAATACCCACTTACTATCTCGCAGTTCTGTGGGTCAGAAATTCGGGCAAAACATGTCTCAAGGTATTTCTATTCAGGGATCACAAAGCAGAAATCATGGTGTTAGCTGGGCTGGGATCTTATCTGGAAGCTCTGGGGAAGGTCCCACTTTGAGGTAGAATTCAGTTCACTGCTGTTGTAGGAATGGGATCCCCATTTCCTTGACACATGGCCTCTTCATCTTCAAGCCAACAATACACCTCAAATCTCTGACTTCCTCTTCTGCTCCAGCCAGAGAAAGATCTCTGCTTTTCAAGGGTTATGTAATTAGATCAGGCTTGACCACATAATCAAGGATAATCTCCTTAGTTTAAGGTCAGCTGATGAGTAAGCTCAATACATCTGCAAAACCCGTCATGCCATGTAACATAACATATTCACAGGAGTAACATCAGGGGGACCAAAATTCTGCCTACCACAGTTCATTTGATTGCAAGTGATATAAATCTGCCCCAAGTAGTTTAAGCCAAAAGGAAATGTACTGGCTAACTGGGAAGTTAGGAGTGATGCGGCCTTCATCACAGATGGATTCATGCCTGAAGACATTAGACCTCAGACCCCATCTCTCAGCTCTGTACCCTCCTAAGTACTGCTTCATTCTCTCCTACTGCAGGTTGATCTCCTTCAGTTCCAATTTTGTATGTTCTCAGATTACTGACCCACAGAAAAAGGGAACTACTCTATTCCGATATCCAATCAAGAGTCCCTCTTTTTGGACTTTGGATGTAAGCAGAGTGTTCCAATAATGGCGAAATCGCTGGTGCTCATTCATTCCAATACCATAATAATTCATTCTTGATACTGAGATCCACTATGTCCTCCAGAGCACTCTGGGTTTTGATCTTTTCTGAGTCTTAACCTCCTTGCCCTCCTTTAGTAGATGTTGTGGTACCCTAACCAGATCCCCTGTACCAGCCAGTGGATTCATTACCCACTTGCTATGTGTACTGCATCTAGCAGCTTTTACCTGCAACTTTCTCCACAGTGTCGCCCTTAGCTGACTGGGACACCTCACTCACAGATATCTGGGAGGTTTCAGTATCCTCTACCCCAAGGCAGCCAATAATGGACTGGTAGGGAGGTGCAAAAGTTCAGCCTCCTTGCCTTAAAATACACACTTTCAGAGTAAGAGTAGACTTTACCTGAGACCACATCCTTGCTTAGCTCCTCACCCTTACCTATACTGTTTTCCTTCTTCCTTACAAGTTTTCCTGAAGAGCAAACCCTCCATGAATCATGGGCACCTCAATCTCTATCTCAGGCTCTGCTTTTAGGGAAGCAGATACTAAGATACTTCCTATTAACTCTGCTGATTGCCTGACGCCCCACCCAAAGTCCAATTTTTGCTCACCTCAGCAAGAATTCATTTCTTTTGCTTAAAATCAAGGAACTCCAACTAATATCCTAAGAACAGATAAAGGGAGGAAAGGTGAGAGCGCTCTGTAATGACAGCCGCACGAAAGCCGCCTGGAGCAGAGAGCAAGGCTGTGATGGGAAAAGTGGTTATCTTGAGTGTCTTAAATCCTTGACTAATTCGCATGATCCAGGAAATCAAGAACCATGTTCTAGTAACCTTTATATCCTCCATAGCATGTAGCACAAAGCCTTGCACAAAGCGGATGCGTAATAAACGTGAATGCATCAGTCTCACAAAGGCAAATCCCCACCCCCCCTCAAGGGATTACTATCCAGAAGACAAAGTGGAAACAGACAAACTGAAAATGAAGAGAAGTGTTTTTCTTACATGGATCACATTAATTACAACTAATATTTACATAGTAAATTACAGTTTACAAAGTATGTCCACATTCATCATTTCATTTACTCGTTACAGCGATCGTGCAAGATGAGTTAGCGACAGGCCCGCTTTACAGATGAGCCTCAGAGAGGTAGAGACTTACCCAAAATAGTATAGCTAGTAAGCACTGAACAAGAATATCTGATCTAAATTCTCTATTTCTTCTTACACTAAACACAACCTCCCTGGAAAATGGGGTCCCCTCCCCACTTGGCCTCCTATTTATCTAGAAAGGGCACTGTGCTCAGTGGTTTTGGAACCCGGGATTAAAGAGAGAGACTGTACTGTGGTGGTGAGGAAGTGTGTTGTGCTCTGCAGTCTGTCTTTTCTTTAGAAAAGGAGATTAATAGCAGCATGAAGGAAAGACAGCAGGGGATGAAGCAGGCCAAGGGTGTATAAAGTAAGGAAGACCTCATGCCATTCAGAGCTCTCAGGGTTAAGTTATATTGTTACTCTCCTCTAATTCCTGGCATCTATTGTTTCAGCTGCTGAGCACTTTTGAGTTTCTTCCCCAAGGAAAAAAGCAAGGCCAATCCAATTTCTCTTCAATTACATAGTTTCACTCACATCCTTTAAAATGTAATTAATCAGAGTGGTGTGTGGCCACCTCCCACCCAACCAGGAGCCAAAACTTTCCCTTTAACCATTAGGAAAACATCTCCCACCCAGGGAGAAAGCTCTCCTTGCTTGTTCTCAATGCCAGAAAGCAGAGAGTGAGAACAGGTCATCTGTTTTGAATCCATAGGTATCATCTGGACCCCATGTCTGGTCTTTGAGGTCCAAGAAAACACAGAATTTCATCTAAGTAGCTCTTGAAAAATCCTCTGCAAATCTGTTTGAAATTGTCTGCTGGCTGGAGTTTTCACACTCACACCGATAGTGTCTGATTTTCCATTTTTTCCTTTAATAACGTTTTTCTACCTGAGGCCGCTGATTTCAAACCATTTTATTTTAGGGCTGTTAGGCTTCCTACCAGCTGGAAAAACAGGAAAATCCTCCTGTCTGGCACCAGGCTTCCCCTGCCCGCCCACCACCCCTGCAGGCTCAACAGGAATCATGATCTTGTCTGGCAATGTCCTCAATGTCAGCCAGATGATCCTTACCAGTGAAATCCAAGTACACATCGAAGTCAAAATTATCTGCCCCTATACATTTGTCCTTTGACCAAGAATTTTAAAGCACTCTTCCAAGAATCAAAAGATGAAATCTCCCTCCATAGACAATATTTTTTTGGCTAGTATTGCTACCGCCAAAATGGTCCCTCCCAGTCACACATTTGCCTACATTCTGATTTAAGGGTCAGAGAGGGTAAGGGATACGCCCTAAATCATCCACGCATTCAGCAATCAAGGGTTTCTTGTCCACAGTTCTCTCCCTAATGTTCAGGTTGGTTGTTTACAAACACAATTTTCTTTGAAAGAGCTTGTAAGTTTTTCTTAAATCAAACCAATTATCTTGGTGCCACATACTAAATAAAGGACTGCTTTACCACCTCTTCTTTTTTATCTTCCCTATTTAAAAGGTTATTATTTTTTTTAACTGAAATAACATGTAGTGCTCATATTTCACAGAGAAAAGGTATAGGGTTGAAGAAAGAGGGACTAAAATCCATTGGAGGTCCCAACAAGAAAGTGGAGACATACTCAAAATAGGATAATTCAGAGCAGGGCTGTATTCCAGAGGCATGATTCACAAATGTGTGGGTTTAGGGGAGTTACAAAGGCGAGTGCAATGACCTGGAGGCAGCTGAGATTTTAGCACCAGTGGGACTGAGGATAAAAGGGAGGAAGCCATATCAGGATCCAGAAGGAGAGAGAGCTGGCTGGAGTCTACCTTGTGAAGAACAGTGACTTTTGGTAGCAGCACACAGTTTGGTCTCACAGGGAAGGGGCCAAGGGAATACATCCTTGAGCTCACTGTCAACCCCCTCACACAGCTTCCTGCAAGGGCTTTCCTTTGGCCAAAGGCAAAAGAAAGCCTGAGGGCTTGGAGAACCCTCTTGATTGAATCCATACAGGTCAGCCTCTCAGGATCAATAATTTTGCTGGGTTGTGAAGCTTAGAAATTATAACAAGAACCATATATGGCATTCCTGGTATGTACCAGGCACTAGTACTTTATTTCTTCTAATCCCTTTACCACCCTCTACTGTGCATATTTTATCTCTATCTCACATATGTGAAAACTGAGGCTCAGAGACTTTCAATAACTTGCTCAATGTAGTCATACAGCTAATAAGTATCCCATCCTGATTTTGAACTCCATTCTGTTCTTTTTAGGATGTCCCACTACATATAAAGTGCCCATCATTGTGCTTAGTACACAATGAGTTCAGGCAGGTAATACTGGGTTGACCCAAAAGTTCCTTCAGTTTTTCCAAGTTATGGAAAACCCGAACGAACTTTTGGGTCAACCCAATACTATTAATGATGGTAAGAAAAGAGCTGCTTCTTATTATGCAAAACTATGTGCTATGCTAAGCCCTTTACATACATAATCTCAGTTAATCTTCATAGCCGCCAATAGATCTTATCCAAGAAAAAAAACTTCCCTTGTCACTGAAGAGATATACAAATTTTGACCAAGGACTATGTGGTGACTGAGAATCTGCCTCTCGGATTTCCCTGTGTAGGGAGTGTAACTGACTAAGAGCTCCAGGGGCCACACTCTAAAACATCAGCCCTGCCTTTGCTCCGAGATCACACTTCCCACCAGCTACTCTCAACGACTGAGTACAAGTAGGATACTAAGTCACACCATTTCCTAGAAGATGGAGAATTCCTTTGATAAGCAACTTTGGCTTCAGGACTCCCCAGTGGCCTCACCAAACTTTTCCTAGAACTGCAATTCAGTCTAACATGTTTCCACCCACCTCCCTCCCTTTCTTCTTTCCTTCCTTCCTCCCTCCTTCCCTCCATTTCTTCCTTCCTTCCTTCTCATTCTCTCTCTCGTTTGGGGTCAGACTTGCATTATACTCTGATGTCTCTCCCAGCCTTTCCCAGCTTCCTCCCCATTTTTGCTCACAGGCATTTCCTCTAAATTTTTCTTGCAAGTTTAATCCTGCCTTGGTGTCTACATTTTGGCAGACCTGCTTCTTGGAAGACCCTACTAACATGGACCATGACAGTCTCATTGAAATTTGTCTTAAATATAGTATTTTATAGATGATTATTGAGTATCTGTTGAGTATCCTTTACTGAGTTGCTAGAAAGGACAAGAGAAATCAATCAAGCACCTATCCACAAGTAGCTTACAATCTAGCAACACATTTAATATGTACAAAGATAGCTGTCAGCTAGTTACCTGATATGACAGAAGAGATCACACTGGATGGTCAGATTCCATCCTTTTGTGCATTATGCTATTATCAGTGGGAATTCCATGCATGTTCCCTGGCAATTTTTCTTTGAAAATTTGGTTCTAAATCTAATATTAAACTGTGGTTTTTGAATCCTAAGTGGAAATGGCTTGGCAAGAAGAAAAAAAATGAACGGCTGTCTTTGTCCAACTGTTTAAAAATATGTATTTTCCAAGTATCCCATTCTTTCCAATGTTTTTTTTTTTTTCAACAAAGACCCCACAAAATATGTTTGCACTCAGAAAGTCCTCCTCTCCTCTGAGGCAGATAAAGATTAGCAAAAAAGTCATTGGTCTAAGCATTCTTTTTATTTATATAACAGGCTACTATGTGCATCCCCCCAACCAAAGAAAACAAAAACTTTCCCTGATATTTTCTTATGTAAATATTTGACCAGCATTCTTTTCTTCCCTCATAATGAATTTTGGGGGTGTATGTGATATACACAGAGAGAGAGAGACACACACACACACACACGTACATACACACAGAAAGACAATTCTGGTTATCTTTGTTGTTGGGTATAAAATATATCTTGCACAAGTCAAAGAATTAAGAAATGAAAGACAATTCCAATTTTCTATTGTTTTCTCACTTGAGGGAATTCACAGTCTTTTTGTTTAAAAGAATCCTGAAGTCCTAAAAATAACCACCACCTTTTTAACATGCATGGAGTCTATAACAACTAATTAATCACTCTGGAGACAGAATGAAGTATCTAGAGGTAGATCATTTTAGTAACTTCCAGTTATGCAAAGTTAATTTACTTAGTGATTCAAGTGATTTTTCACCTTTGATGTGTTTTTGAAAAACCGAACAAAAACTTTGTCAAACTACTGGCTGAAATGAAAAGGGAGCCTCCAAAGCTTGACGTATGCCCTCATAACTTCCAGGATACCCATTTGTACTGAAAACAGCCTACAAAATGTAAGCAGGAAGTTAACAAAAAAGTCTCTGCTTTCCTAAGGGTGTCTAACTTATGTGGCCAGATGTCATCAGTTACTATACTTGGGGCATCCAGCTGATTCTGAGAATCCCAGCATGACTGTGGACAAGAACTCAATGAAACATGGGTCCTAAGGAGTTATCTCCTCAACTGTGATCACAAGTGATATCTCATCCAGCTTGACCAGAGATCACAGCAGAAGCCTCCCTCAGCTGCCTGGCATTCAGGACACCTATTCAGCTGAAGGGGCAGAATCTTCTCTACCTTCCCTTTCAGACACCCCAAAGAATTACCCTTATTTGAAAATAATTCTTGACAGAAGCAGAAGGAAAATATGGGGGGGGGTTTAAGACTCAATGAAATGAGGAAAATGGCCATCTCTGGTCAGTTTCATAAACTTCATTAGAGTTCAATAAAAGCCTATTCTTTTTATAGAAACTTGCCTCCCTTCTCCTGGTCTGTAAAATTTCACAGCCCTTAAAACAGAATTTAGTCTGAATCTGTTTTAAATCAATCTGTTTTATACTTATCTTCCTTTAATGTAGCTCCTTGAGGGTTAGAACCAGCCTGTGTCCTCCCTCCCCCTAAACCACCCCTCCCAGCAAAGTACACAGTGGTTTGCACTTAGTAGACCAATAATTAGGTAATAAAAATTGGATGACCAAGAAAAATAAATCAATTACTTTTGCCTTCATGTATATTTTAACTTTCTGCACTATTGATTCATGAGTAATTAAAAGAGAAGGGTTTCAAAAATTCATAAAGATCTTTTCTGTAAAAAAATATATATATATACACACCAATATTTGTAAACTGAACAATATTTATCTTTAAATTTCTGTGACCAAAACTATCTGTGTGACCACAGAATTGTTAACTGGTTATTTTTGTCATTTAGAGTCATTTTTTATTTTCCTTCTCTTTCCCGGCTCACTTTCCTTCATTAAGTCTTCCTGGGAAGTTTCCCTTTCAGACTGGGTCAGAAGGCTGTGGCTTTCCTACTTTCCGTGAGGCAGCCCACCAGAGGAAGATGCTAGCTGACCAGGAGGGGTAGAGATAAGATTCCTCTGAGGAATAGTTGAACTTTAAGAATTATTCTCCAATGTTATATGGAATGGCATTTTGAGGTGGTTAGGTCAGAACTGTGGTCATGGGAGGGAATCAAGATTACAGTAGGAAAGTTAAAGCAGTCAAAAGCTGAAGCAGAAATGATCAAGATTTAAGGAGCTGGGCTTCCCTGGTGGCACAGTGGTTAAGAATTTGCCTGCCAATGCAGGGGACACGGGTTCGAGCCCTGGTCCGGGAAGATCCCACATGCCGCGGAGCAACTAAGCCCGTGCGTCACAACTACTGAGCCTGCTCTCTAGAGCCCGCAAGCTACAACTGCTGAGCCCTCGTGCTACAACTACTGAAGCCCGTGCACCTAGAGCCCGTGCTCTGCAACAAGAGAAGCCACCGCAATGAGAAGCCCACACACCGCAACGAAGAGTAGCCCCCGCTCACTGCAACTAGAGAAAGCCTGCACACAGCAACGAAGACCCAACGCAGACAAAAATAAATAAATTTATTTAAAAAAAAAAAAAAAGATTTAAGGAGCTATCTGGGAAGAAATTCTGACTCCACAAGCAGCATTTACCAGTCTACCCATTTTGTTTCATGCCCAGAATTTTTGGAGAGATGATAAGAGAAGAGGCAGGGCAGGAAGAGGGGAAGTGCTTAAAGAAAGCTTGCCATGCCAAAAGCTTTTATCTTCTTTATATGTTCCCTTAACTAAGCAACAACCCATAATTCATATGAAAAATAAACACAACAGCGGCCATTTTCACCTCAGAGTTGCACTCTATAGCTGAAAGCTACCATGTGTTTTCCCAGCACATATGGTGTTACTAATGACCTGGAATATGAAGAGATTTTTCCAATCCCTCAAACAAAAGCAAAACTGGCCACATCAGTAGGCAGCACTAAAGAGAATTTTTAGCATCTTCAGTATTTAAGTAATTAAGATGGCCCAGAATATATCGGTCTGTTATTAAGCACAGATAAAAATGAAGTAGTTTCCACAATTTGAAGATGCATTCCCCTTCTTATCTTACTTGTATCCTCTAGAGCAGGGGTCCCCAACCCCTGGGCCGTGGACCAGTACTGGTTCTCGGCCCGTTAGGAACTGGGCTGCACAGCAGGAGGTGAGCGGCAGGCAAGTGAGCAAAGCTTCACCTGTATTTACAGCCACTCCCTATCGCTCAGATTACTGCCTGAACTCCACCTCCTGTCAGATCAGCAGCGGCATTATTCTCATAGGAGTGAGAACCCTACCGTGAACTGTGCATGAGAGGGATCTAGGTTGTGTGATCCTTATGAGAATCTAATGCCTGATGATCTGAGGTGGAGCTGAGGCGGTGATGCCAGCGCTGGGGAGTGGCTGCAAATACAGATTATCATTAGCAGAGAGGTTTGACTGCACAGAGACCATAATAAATCAACTGCTTGCAGACTCATATCAAAACCCTATCAGTGAGTGGCAAGTGAAAATTAAGCTGCATCTGGTGGCAGGCTTTCTAGTGGCAAGGGAGTTGATGTACTTCAATTGTACAGCTGCATCTGGTGGCAGGCTTTAAGTCAGAATCTGACACTTATTTTAGTCCTCACATAGCCCACCCATTATTTTATTTACCACTTCCATTTGAGCCTCTTTCCCACACTGTGCACTTGTCTCAGTCACAGTTTTGGTAAGCCCACAAGCTAACCCTAGCCAAAATGAGTAAAAAACAAACGTTGCTGGAGAGCTTCTTTGAAAAGGGGGAAAGACCCAATGATGAGACAGCAGAAGACTCTAAGACTGCCAACAAAAAGAAAGCTGCATTTAAGAAAATACCAAGAGTCCTACTTAAATTACGAGTTCATTGCAACAGGTGATTCACCTTCTCCAAGCCTGCTTTGTATAATATGTGGCGGCTGGCTATACAACGGAGTCATGAAACCTTCAAAACTGCTTCGCCGCCTGGAGACCTAGCACTCTGCGTTAAAAGATAAGCCTTTGGGGTTTTTCAAAAGAAAAAAACGTGAACAGAAGCAATTATTGAAGGCCACCACTTCATCAAATGTGTCTGCACTGAGAGCATAATTCTTAGTGGCTAACTGCATTACTAAAGCTAAGAGGCCCTTTACTATCGGTGAAGAGTTGATCCTGCCTGCTGCTAAGGACATTTGTTGTGAACTTTTAGGAGAGGCTGCAGTTCAAAAGGTGGCACGTGTTCCTCTTTTGGCTAGCACCATTACTAGACAAACTGATGAAGTAGCAGAGGATACTGAAGCACAATTGTTAGAGAGGATTAATGAGTCGCCGTGGTACGCAATTCAGGTTGACGAGTCTACCAACTTTGACAATAAAGCAACAATGCGTGTTTTTGTGGGATATATATTTCAGGAGGATGTGCGCGAGGATATGTTATGTGCAATTTTGTTGCCAACCAACACCACAGCTGCAGAACTATTCAAGTCCTTGAATGATTACATCTCAGGAAAACTGAATTGGTCATTTTGTGTAGGTAAGTGCACGGACGGAGCCATGACTGGACGGCTTTGTGGTTTCACTACTCGGGTCAAAGAGGTCACTTCTGAATGTGAATCTACGCACTGTGTCATCCATAGAGAAGTGCTGGCTAGCAGAAAACTGTCAACTGAACTTAATGTTTTGCAGGATGTGAGTAAAATTATCAACCACATTAAAGTACATGCCCTTAACTCACGTCTGTTTGCGCAGCTCTGTGAGGAGATGGACGCAGAAGCACACGTCTTCTCTTATACACAGAAGTGAGATGGCTTTCTAAAGGTAGGTCACTGGCCAGCGTTTTTGAGTTATGAGAGCCGCTCCAGAGATTTCTCTTAGAACAACAGTCACCACTGGCAGCACATTTCAGTGACACAGAATGGGTGGCAAAGCTTGCTTACTTGTGTGACATAATCAACCTGCTCAATGAACTCAATCTGTCACTTCAGGGGAGAACGACAACTGTGTTCAAATCGGCAGATAAAGTGGCTGCATTCAAAGCCAAACTGGAATTATGGGGGCGGCGAGTGAACATTGGGATTTTTGACATGTATCAAACATTAGCAGAGATTTTGAAAAAGACTGAGCCAGGGCCTTCTTTCTCCCAGCTGGTGCATGATCACTTATCTCAGCTTTCAAAAGAGTTTGAGCATTACTTCCCAACCACAAAAGACCCCCGAACCGGGAAGGAATGGATCCACGACTCATTTGTGAATAAGCTGGGTGAATCAACTTGTCCATGCTAGAAAAGGATCAATTGCTTGAGATCACAAATGACGGTGGCCTTAAAAGCATGTTTGAGACAACTTCAAATCTCCATGCATTCTGGGTTAAAGTCAAAGCGGAATATCCTGAGATTGCCACAAAAGCACTGAAAAGCCTGCTTCCGTTTCCAGCATTCTATCTTTGTGAAGCAGGGTTTTCTGCAGTGACAGCAAGCAAAACGAGATTACGGAGTAGACTGGACATAAGCAACACACCTTGGAGGTCACTGTCTCCCATCACCCCCAGATGGGACCATCTAGTTGCAGGAAAACAAGCTCAGGGCTCCCACTGATTCTGCATTATGGTGAGTTGTAGAATTATTTCATTATATATTACAATGTAATAATAGAAATAAAGTGTACAATAAATGTAATGCGCTTGAATCATCCCAAAACCATCCTCCCCCTCCATGGAAAAACTGTCTACGAAACCGGTCTCTGGTGCCAAAAAGGTTGGGGACTGCTGCCCTAGAGGTCAAGCCCTGGACTTAGAGTTCCAAGAACTGTAACTGAGCTCCAGTACCACTTAGTACCTTGTAACTTTGGGCAAGTTACTTAGTCTCTCTGAGCCTGAATTCCCCCACCTACAAAACTGGAATATGTTTACCTGCCTTAATTAGACAAAAGAGGCTTTGTGAGGCTCAAAAGGAGAAATGGATGCGAAAGCATTTTGTCAATTATAAAGCACTTCACAAGAAATTGTATTAAATGGATTATCTGTTGGTGGGGGCCCTCTGATGATCTTTACTTGAGTTCTACCAACTATTCAACAGTTGATCGTTCCCGACATGACCACCATCCAGTCCTCGGGCCGATCTTCCATTGCCTAAATACAGCACCAAGTAGGGTATGAATGAATTGAGACCAAAATCTGTGTTCTCCTTGTTCCTGACAGATCTCCTGGTAATTAGAATTCTAGAGTTGTTTTCAAAGATAAGTGTTGGGAGAGAAGTCATAATTACATCAGTTTAGGTCCTTAAACTGTAGGGAACTGTCTGTTTCATGTATTTTATTAAATTATTTTTGGAGAGCCCAAATTAAATTACGTAAGTTTACGTATTTCATAAGAATGTACATAAATATTCATGTTCTTTGCTCAAGTTCTAGAAAACTCTTGTGAAAAGTATTCCTTTGCCCCTTGGATTTCAGTAAAGATGTTTTATTCTTCCTTTTAAACCATTTTGAATTATGTTCCACGCCAGCAGTGTATGTTACATATCCTGCCAGTCAATAGCTAGACTGCAATGGCATTCATCCAGATTCTCATTTGTACCTAAGCTGTTCTAAAACACGTTCTCTATATTACATCCTAATCTCATTCCCAGCAAAATATACATGATTCAATATAATGCAAATAATATGATGATGAGAAAAAGTTACCAAGGAGCCAAAATGGTGTTATAAAGTCTTACTATAAAATCCATATGCTCACTCTGAAAATGTTCCAAATAAGCACTAGAAACTGACAGTTTAATGTGGTACTGAAAAGGTCAGATCAAGAAGCAGGAAGGCTCAAGAAACTGAAGCACATGCAAAAGAAATAGTCAAAAGAGTATCAGAACTCCTGTAAAGAATTCAGTATTAACATGAGGCCCAAATTTCTAGCCCCAAACTTAATATACTTCTGTTCATATCAGAGACAAAATATCCTATCTGTATTAGAAACATTGGAAAAGCAGAGTAACATAGGTATTGTATGTTTGCACTAATCCAAATCAATGAAAAATTTAGCCACAAGATTCCTTCCTTAGAATTAATAAATGTGAACAACTAGATTTTAAATTTCCCCACATATCAAGATTTTATACATCCATCTGCCGTTTAATTCACTTGTCTGATGAGAATTCTTCATGTGCATGATACTTGACTATGTTTTCTATACAGTTTGCTGCTGGCTGTTTTAGGATAATGTTTCAGGCATGGTTGTTGGCTTGTATATTCCCATGGTGCTTTTTCAGGATGAATCTCTGAAATAACTTTTTCTTACTTAAGTATAGCTTCAAATGTGCATCTTATAAAAAGGAACATGAAGGATTTTCCAAGGCCTTTTAATTATTTTAAATGTATGGTCTACTACAACACCATCCCTATATTGCACGACATTCCCATATTCCAGATGGAGAAATTGAGGCAGAAAAAGGAAACTCTGATTCAGAACATTCAGTGACTGAGTCCAGAGACAGAACTGATGTTTCCAAATTCCAAATTTACAAGAGTTTTCTGGAGCTGCCTTAGAAGACCTTCCTCCAGGCATGATCAGAACTCTGACACACAACTAACTGCTTTTAAAAACAAGACAATGGCTGCTGGAACTCCCTCTAAGTGGCATGAGTGAAATCAAAAACCAATAGAACCGAACAACCTTGGCCGAGGCCACATGACAATTCTGACAGTAAAACTCTGAAATGCAAACAGGCAACCATTTAGCAGGAAAAAATTAGACGCTTCAACATGTTTTTCAATCCAACATAAACCAAAACAAACATTCATGGAGTCATGAGTTGCTTCCAAACTGGCCTGGACAAAGCATATCACTAAGCTGCAATATAAAATAATCGAGGAGAAGCCCTCTTCCCTGAATGAGGCAGCAGACCCCAGGGTAATGTGTCCTTCCCTCTTCTAGTTTTCCCACCAGTGTAGTCAACTGACTCAGTCTGAAATGGACTGGGTCCCATGGGAAGTAGCAGCCAACCCTCAACCTCCATTTAAATGAGAACAAGAGTCAACAAAGTGTTAAATCGGATATTTTCTGTATTGAGGAAAAGCCCAAGAAAAACAAAAAGGACCAGAGAAATCATAGGGGGAAAGTAAGCTCTCCCAGCATTCTCCTACCCTGGGATGAGAAGTTGGCACAACGACAAGAGAAGATGGAATTCTGAGGATTCTTTGGTTTGCAGCTACTGCTACAAACTCTTGTGTTTTGATTCAAACTTTATTAACTCTTACAGCAACACTGCATAATTAGAAATTGGCTTTTAATTCTAAAATTGAGATACTATTTCTGCCTCAAAAAGTATCCTAATAAATTAAGAATTAGAAAAAGACATAAATAACAATGTCAAAGCAATCAACTGTAAGTCTCTAAAAATGATAGTAGTAAAAGTAAAAATCCTAACTTGCTAGCTCAGACACACTGCTCCCTCCTTTCAACAACGTTTGTTACAGCATAGGTGCAATTTTATGTCTACTTCGCAATGTGTTTCATGATAAATGCTTCCTCAGTTGAGGGGTCGTTTTGAAAATATTTTGAATGGCAAAGTGCAGAATTCAGGGCAGCGACTTCCCTGGTGGTCCAGTGGTTAAGAACACGCCTTCCAATGCAGGGGACGTAGGTTTGGTCCCTGGTCGGGAAACTAAGATCCCACATGCCATGGGGCAACTAAGCCCACATACCGCAACTACTGAGCCGGCACGCCACAACTAAGACCTGATGCAGCAAAAAAAAAAAAAAAAAAAAAAAAAATATATATATATATATATATATATATATATATATATATATATATATATATATAAGAATTCTGGGCAAACTAAAGTATGTAAAACCAAATTTTATACAGCTTCTAGATTTCTAAATGAAAAGCTATTCGAAGAAATTATCTGTTCACATATATACTAGTATTCCATCTGTTACAAATTCATGACTTTTTGAAAGGAAACGGTCCATTAGGAGCATAGAATCATAAAGCTGATAAACTAAAGGGTTTGGAGACCACCGACTACAATCCCCCCAATAGAAAAAGGAAACTGGGTTAATAAGCCAAATCCTAACCTTCAACATGACTCACTCAAATAGAAAATAAATCTATTAGCAACTTGCTTATGACCTTTTAAAACATGTCGCAGGATCTTGCTCTTCCATTAAAGGCTCATTCCATTCCTCTCCCACTAACTCCAAAAAAGAATTCAGATTTGACATCTTGTAACTTGCTCCCTTAATATAAGAAGCCATGTGTACACTCAGCAAGTTCTTTGTAATTCTGATTCTCATACATTTTTATTTCTATTTTCTCATCCCTTAAAAGATCTTTTTCAAAGTTCTGTACGGGAAATGTATGTGTGGGGAGGGGTTAGAAATATCATGAGCACAAAGGAAATCTGAGTAGATGTCTCTCTGTGGCCACTGGAAGAAAGTAATGACTAATATTCATGGCTGCATGTAAAGAATTTTCACTGCTGAAATCATTGTGACATTTCAAGGAGAAAAAGTCCCCAGATACCTAAATAGTTATAGTGAATGTATCATAAATTACACCAACTGGTTGTGTTCTCTTCCTGCAAAGAGAATGTACTAAATTCGTAAACAAGAGCCAATACATTACAATGTGCCAGCTCATGGAGTTCCTTTCACCCAAAGAAGAGACTCCATTTGATAACTATTCTTCTACGCCAAATAAATCCAGATCTGAAAAGCATACCTTTCAGTAAAGTTGAAGGGCAGATACAAAACAGCATGATTCCTGCAAATCCTTGGCAACAAGACAGAAGCTTACCTGTCAAGGAACTGCAGAATCCTAAAGGTCAAGACCATCTTGTTCAAAATCCTCACTTCAAAGATGAGAAGCCTAGAGAGGTGAAGAGCCCTGCTCAATGTCACAGACAATAAAGGGTGGTTCCTAACTAGAACTCTGAAGGCCAAGCTGCTGGAGTTCTCTAGTCGTTCTTCTGACTAGTTCTGTGAGAGGACATAGGTCAGGTGATTAATTGTCCTTCCTGAAATCAGAATGTGACCTATATGTTTACTTGAATTGACTTTTTCACCTGTGATTCTTGGTTGGGACTCACCTATCACGTTGAGCTGATACTCACATGTTTATAAAATAAGCCTAAACTCCAACTCCTCCAGACTATTACTATTAAAAATATTTATTTTGTTCCCTCAAACTCTGTAAACCTGCTCTTAAAACTTTGACATAAAAGCCCCACACAAGAGTTGTGAAAAAAAAATTTATTAGATTTATAGATAGAATAAGATTTGAGATCTAAATTTAAGATTTAAATTTAAGATTTAGTCTGAACTTAAAAGCTTAAAGAAAAAAAATACTTCATTGCTTCAATATATTGAATATCTTAGAAACCAAGTCGTTGCAATCAGTCCTTCATGAGCACAGAGGATGCCCTCAAGGACCCAGAAAACTCCTACTGCCTTCTTCTTGGGATTTGTTTGAATTGAGGCAGGGTGAGAGCCTCCCTTTCCCCACCAGGCTTGAGCTGAGAAGCTGGTTGCCCAGGGCCGTGGCGTGAAGCAGGCTTACTGCTTTGAGAGAATGAAGGGGACGTGGAGGGTGTGTTCTGGGTATTTTGATCCCGGGTTCCAGTCAGCCCTAGGGCCAGTTCTGCTCCCACCTTTATCATGAGCAGTTTAGGTGAACCAAAGCATTCTCCTTATTAGCCTTAGCTGGTTGGTTTGGGTCTTCCAACTAAAGAGTCCTAATTACTGTTGAGTAATGAACGGAGAGACCTATGTTAATGCCCTTGTGGGTAGAATTAAGCTGTATAATTTGGGGAAAAAAACCCATAACGACACATATTTAATATTTGGGTCCTCATATAGCTTCTTCCTGAGGAAAGTTTTTCTCCCATCTTCTTGCCTTTTGACAACTCTGCATGTTTGACCCCTCTCTGCCCTCTCCAGGGATTCCTCTCACCAAAGTCAAGGACCTGGTGGCACCAGGATGAGCCAGAGGGCACGGTGTGGACCATTTCCTCCTCCTTTCTTCTTCTTTTTGGTTCTGGGATATGAAGCAACCACAAGTCACTGTGGATTTTTTCTCAGCTTATTATGTGACTAGTCTCCAGATTTAAAAAGAAAATACTCTGGAAGAGTTATCAGTCTCTGATGAAGACATTAAAACTGTTTAAGCCCAACAGAGTACAGAGTTAGGATGGTGCCTGCATCCTAACTTCAACAGCTGGGGGACTATGGTGCCATTAATTGAAATTAGAAACTCAAAGGGGAAGATTTAAGGATAAAAAGGGTTCTGTTTGGTACAAAAAGAGTTTGAGGTGCTGAGTGATACCCCGTAGGTAGTGTGGTACATGGTTCTAAAGTTCAGGAAGCCAACTGGTGTTGGAGTAGCATGTTTTAAAATGATTGCCATTAAGTTGGTTTCTTATGTTTTGACTCCAAGTTGCTCGTTGTAAGGCATTTTGCTAAGTGCTGGGTAGGGCACTGTATCTATTCTAGAAATGAGTTTGGATCAAGAAATAGAAAACCAGCATAGAGTTGATCAGATAGATAGTGATTTCTTTCTTTTTAAAAAATATATATATAATTTATATTTTATTGAGATAAAATTGACATATAACACTATTAGTTTTAGGTGTACAACATAATGATGGGACATATATATCTCAAAATGATTACCACAATAAATTAACATCCATCACCAAAAAAAAAAAAAAAAGTCCCACACACTACTGTATATAAAATAGATAAACAACAAGGACCTACTGTATAGAGCAGGGAACTATATCTTGTAACTGCTTAAAATGGAAAAGAATCTAAAAAAGAATACATGTATAACTGAATCACTTTGCTGTACACCTGAAACATTGTAAATCAACTATACTTCAATAAAAAAAAACTAAAAAAATAAATTAAAATAAAAACTTAAAGTCTCACCTATAATTTAAAGAGTATCTTAAATCAATCTCCTCCATGATTTCCTGCAGTCTTCAGCTGGAAAGGGAACTTTCTAAGCCCTAGGATACCTAACTTACACCTCTTATTTAGCATTTGCTACATACTTCCTTGTATTGCTGTTATTCATATATGCCTTTCATCTGCCTTGCTGTGTCTAAAACACTTAGAGTTTAGGTCAGGACAGTGCCTCTCCCTCAATTATACTCCTAAAATACATTTGTCTTTTGGGGAAGCCCATCAGCCCTTTGGAAGTCATTATCTGATTTGTATCATAGTGAATTACTTATGGATCTGGATCCTGCAACAAATTAGGAAGTCTGCTGATTTTCCACCATTTTGTATTTTTTGTTGTCGTTGTTGTTGTTTTTAAAAGCTCCCATTGCACTTATTTTTGTATCCTACACTTAGGGAAATTAAGTACTAAAATAACATCATGCCTGGCATAAAGCATGTGCTCAAAAAATATAGCTCTACAATACTGTGGAAATCTTTCTAAGGTGCTATTATAACACTAATCCATTCTTTTAAAAGCTGTGCAGTATTCCATAGCATGAATAAACCCACTTTATCCAGTCATGTCCCTATTGAGAGTTCTTTGTTTCCATTTTTTGGCCACTACAGAAAGAAAAAAAAAAAAAATGCTGCAATAAACAGCCTTCCACACTAAGTTCTGCTATAACATGATATATGCATCGCTAAAAATCACCTGGCTATGCAAAATTGTGCAATAAAAACCACAGGGCTTCTGCAAAGTATGGGGTTAGGGAGCACAATGTACAAAAACCTTCCCCCAGAAAGCAACATATTGAAAACTAGGACCCTAAAAAATGGTAGCACAATTTCACACATGATTAATGGTTAAGAAATACATAAATACTGCAATAGATATGTCACTCAACCTTGAAAAAGACCTGAAATCTGCTTTAGGAAATGGGCATCAGAAGGGTTGTTGCTTGTGCGTTATCGTGAAGTGGTGGAAGGAGGGTTATCTGGAATCAGATGGAAAGTTATAACGCCAGATGTGGACGGGTGTAGCTCCTAACACACACAGTGAACTAAGGTAACTGGAGAAGTATGAGGTGTATTTTGTGTTTTCCCAGGCAGCTGGGTTCAGCTGGGTGCAGTTTCCTGCCATCCCTTAGTATTTTTTGCAAAGGAAATTGTGCATAAGCCAAAGCGAAACTCATGTTATGCTCAAAGTGTTCCCTAATATATCAATTTCATTGGAACAAATTCACATTTTCAGAGTAAAGTGTTATAGCAGAAGTGACTGCATAGGTATCTTTAGATGCCAGTGCTTTCATTCCTGTGGGTTAGATTTCCAAGACAGAGGTTGATGGGTTGAAGGATTTGTGCCCTATGTCGCTTTTTAGATATTGTCAGATTGCATCCTAATCAGTTTTAACAATTTTATGGTATTTTCTATTTTCATATCCTCAGAGAAAACAATTCAGTCCCAGACTCTACACCCATTTCTTCCCCAATTTGAGATAACAACTCTCCGACTTCCAAGAAGAGACCATGGACCCTGATTTGTACTAGCCAAAGCAGCCAAATGGTTAATTTAAAGGACCAGGCATTTCCTGGGAAAATCAGGGAAGAAAGCTACTCCTATTTACCTGCCCTTCACCTCTGTCTATGCTGCTAAGAAAGAGAAATAAAAGATTCTTCAGACCCACAGGTACTTTTTAAAAAATTTTTTTTAAATCTCTTTTGAAAAAGGTTGAACTACATAAAAGAGAGAAGGAAAATAACATTCACTTATGACTCTACCAAGTGGAGATAAGCATTTTTAATATACTGGTGGGCTATGTCTGTGTGTTATGACATCATGTAATATTTAGTTTATCTTGACTACCTCATGTCACCATTATCATTAAGGTGCTGCTTATTAACACTATAAACCTGCATAATTCTCCATTTTACAATGTACCATAATTTACCTGGACATTTTTCTATTGTTAAAAATTAGATTGTTTTCAAACGTATTCTCTCTCTTCCACTGGTATTTTTCTGTGTATACAAATACATATGTGATTCTTTCTTTTATATATATATATAATATAGTCATATGTAAATAATTATATGTAATTACTTCTTTAGAATAATTTCCAAGAAGAAGAATTTCTCAAACAACATAAAGAATATGTTTAAGGCTAATGACATAATTTGTAAAATTCCTTTTCAAAAAATTTACACCAATTTACAGTTCCACAAGTCCAGCCTTAACCAGATTTTAACATCATCTTTTGTGAACCTATCTTAATTTGATGTTTGAAATATTACATGTTCTCATAATTTGCATTTCTATTACTTGTAAGAATAAAATATTTTATCCTGTTTAACAGCCACTCACTATCCTCTTCTGAAAATTTTCAGGTTCTGTATCATGCCTTTTATTGATATATTCAACTTTAAAATAATGGTACTAATCCTTTGTCTATTGTATTTACTGCAAATATTTTAACAGTTTATTGTTCACCTTTTTATTTTATGAGGTTTTATAATATTAGAGAATTTTACTAAAGTTTAAAAATTTTATCTAATGAGATTTGTCAGTTTTCCCTTGGTCACTTCTATTTGTTTACAGTTTGAGGATTTCTTTTTAATTTTTCAACTTACATACAGTAAAACTCACTCTTGGTGTACAGTTCTATGGGTATTAAAAAATAAATGGAGCCCTATGATTACCATCACAATCATGATAGAGAATGGTTCCATCACAGCAAATGTTCCCTCCTGTGCCCCCTTATTGTCAGCAAATACTAAGCCTTAATTCCCAGCAAACGCTACGCCCTAATTCCCAGAAACCACTGCTCTGTTTTCCATCCATGTAGTGTTGCCTTTCCCAGATGTCATATGATGAAATCATACAAGCTGTAACCGTTGGGGTCTGGCTACTTTCACTTAGCAAAGCAAATTTGAGATCCATCCTTGTTATTGTGAATCATAGTTCATTCTTTTCATTGTTGAGTAGTAGTTCATGGTATGAATGTACTACAGTTTGTTTATCCCTTAACTAGATGAAGGACCTCTCAGTTGATTCTAGTTTGAGGCAAATATGAAGCTACTGTAAACATTTCCATACAGAAAACATAAGTTTTCATTTCTCTTGGATAAATACCTAGAATAAATTCTGGATCATGGGGTAAGTATATGTTTAACTTTATAAGAAAATATAAAACTGTTTTCCAGATAACAGTAGATTTTTGCATATCTATCAGCAGCGCCTGAGAGCTCCAGTTGCTCCAATCCTGGTGAGCACCTCGTACTGTTACTTTTCTTTTTAGTCATTCCAATAGATAAAGTAGTATCTCATTATGGTTTTAATTTGCATCTCCCTATGACTGATGAAGTTGAGCATCCTTTCTGGTGCTTATTTACCATCTGCATAATCTTCTTTGGAGAAGAGTGTGTTCAGAGGGTTGTTGTTGCCATGGTTACCCTCAGTCAACCTCAGGCTTCAAACTGAGGTTTGAAGAACTACTTTGTGTTTACGGTGGGGATAGTTTCCCCAGATGGGTTTTCTCAACATCTAATCCGCCCTCAGTCTTAGGTCTTCCCCTTGCATTAACCTTAGAGAAAGTATGGTCCCACACTCTTAAAACTCCCCCAGGAATTTTCCACTAATATTTGTTACTTGACATTTGTTGGCCTAGGGTGGGTGTGTGGGTGTGTTTGTGTGTGTGTGTGTGTTTGTGTGTGTGTGTGTGTGTGTGTGTGTGTGTGTGTGTGTGTGTGTGTGTGTGTGTGTATGTGTGTGAAGGGGTGGAAAAGGGTGGAAGCCTCTGTTCTGATAAAGAATCAGTTTTAGACATGCACTTTGACCCTGGATCTGGAGCATGTGTTATTCTCAGTGTCCCTGCCCCTCCCTCAGGGATAGAGGATATTTTTCTATTCACTTTCCCCAGATGCAAACACTTCTTTACCAGTGCCCTCCTCCCTGCCACCCACCCCCCCCCCCCACATAAATTAAGCCTTTGGAGGATATAAGAAAGAAGTGTCCTGGTGGGGTTTTGGACATTCAGCAGTGATAGAAGCTCTATCAGTCTTGGTGAGTGGGAGCCCACGTTCTCGGGCTCATACATAACGGCCAGCACTAGGAAGACCATCGTGTTTGATGCTCCCTGGTAAGAATGAATATCTGATAAAGAGATCTTTGCACTTTTTTCCCCACCGCATAGGTCTTTCCATGTGCCTCTTCCCCAGACTTCCTTCTAATATTCCAATGTTTCTCCTTTCACCACACCTACTCCACCCTAGTTCAACCACAAAACCATTAACAACTCAGGAGTCCATGTATATTCTTACCTCAAGCTGCTTCTCTTTCCACATAAAGTAGATGACTAAAGCTCTGCTCATTGAATTTTCCCTCACTACTGTCTCTCAGGGTTATCCCAAGTGGGGCTTCAGGGCAGCAGTAATCCTTTTCTAACTTGCCCCTATATATCAAGCCTACACTTACATGAAACAAACTCTTTTTTCCTCCCTCTATTGGCTGATTTTAAGGAACCCCCATGATTGGAAATTGAATGAGAGGTTCTGGTGCAAAGTTTTAGATGGCAAGTGAGTACAAAACCACTTGCTCTTGGCACTTCCTTGGTGATCCAGTGGTAAAAAAATCCACGTTCCAATGCAGGGGACGCGCATTTGATCCCTGGTTGGGGAACTAAGATCCCACATGCCAAGAGGCAACTAAGCCCACGCACCACAATACTGAGCTCACGCGCCTCAACTAGAGAAGCCGAGTGACGGCAAACTACAGACCCCACACGCTCTGGAGCCCGTGTCACAACTAGAGAAGAGAAAACCTGCACACCAAGGGTAGAGAGAAGCCCGAGTGCCAAAACAAACGCCACAATGAAAGAGCCCACATGCTGCAATGAAGAGCCTGCATGCCGCAATGAAGAGCTGATGCAGCCAAATAAATAAATAATTTAAAAAAAAAACCCTGCTCTTGCCTGACCTTAGGTGAGACACTCCCTTCTTTTAACAGATTACTGATAGCTGTCTGACCTTGTAGCTTGGCAAGTCAGACAATACTCTACTCACAATGAGCAGCTCTGGCCGCAATATCACCCTGTGTCTCAAGGTAATACACCCCACTTCCACTCACCCCTAGTAGCAAGCCAAGGGTTGTTTTCCAAACGGTTTATAGCTCATTGGCACAGATGCATTACAATATCTGATGCATTACAGTAATTGCAGATGATATGGCCCTGTTTCAAAATCAGAGAGGTCTACATTGTGATTCCCCTACTGAAGATTTTCATACTTGTCACACGCCGTCTTTTCTCACCACAGATAGTTTTATTACCAAAAGGTCTGCTGGATTGCAAGCCCGATTGGCAGGGCTGCTATACTATAGCCTAAGCTTCTACAGGGGTCTTTTCTGCTCTGGGCCTCACTCAAAGCTGGCAGTCTTTTGTGTGAGCTGGGAAATGGGTCAGAACAGTATACCCAAGAATGAATATGCTGCCTCCAGAACCAAGGAGCCCATCCAGGCATTAGGCTTCATTCCTAATAGTAGGCGTTTCCTTCACATTTGAGAGTGTCCTAGTCACCTCATTAATGTGCTGGGTCACTGAATCTTCAGAGTTTATTTCCTACTGTGTATCTTACCAAGGCCTCCAACATTCTTGTTTGTCTGGTACAATTAACATGGTATCAGCAATAGATCGATGTGATGTTTTATGGGACATCCAGGTGGCCCAGATCCTGTTGGTCCATATCATGACAGAAGGTAGGAGAGCTAACAGGGCCCTGGGGTAAGGCCACAAATGTATGCTGTTTTTTATCATGTGAATGAGACCTGCTTCTAATCCTCCTTAATAGGTATGTGAAATAATGCATTTCTTAGATCAGTGGTTACATGCTTTGTACCTGAGGTGCTTTGTTAATCTGCTCTAGCAAAGATACAGAAGCTATAATTGGAACTACCCCTTGACTGATTTGCTGCCATCCTCTGGGATCCAGTTCTTTCTTTTAGGGGCCAGACAGGTGAATTAAGTGAAGATGTGATAAGGAACTCCTCTTCTGCATTCTTTAAATCTCTAATCGTGGCATTCATACCTGTCACCACCCCTCTACCTGAGATGTGTATTGTTTTGTCTCACTGTTCTAAACCCAGGCTCAGAACCCAATATGTGTATTCTGCCATCTACCATGTGTGGCAGTTAATTCAGGGACGGGGGTAACTAACAATGGGGTGAGTCCATGGCTCTAGAGAGTCCATGTGAGCAAGACTAGGGCCAGGACTCCAGCTCTTACCAGCCCCTATATAACCCCATTCTAACAAGGTACCATGGTGATTCTCCAGACCCTTTTGTATCAGTGTCAGCTTGGGCCCTGTGTCCACTAGTCCTCAAAATGTCTGGTTATTACCCTTTTCCCAATGAAGTTATCTGAGTAAATAGTCAAGTTCCTTTGGGGAAGGACTGAGGGAATTACTGCTATATACACTTGCCATGGTGTTTCAGGGTTCTTCCTTGTAGAGACCAGGCCTCTCCCTGTGTCAGTGGGTCCAGGAAGCACAACTTTTGTTCGGGTGTCTGCTTTGGCATCTTGATCATTCATTCTTGATTTGTTTGTGTAAATTAAATAATATCCTCATTGGCTACCCATCTATTCTGCCCCTGGGAACGCTGAGTGTTTTTCAACCGGGGCCAGAGCCCTCTGCAGGTAAGGGTCCCTGGCTGCCATGCTGACTGTGATATTCATTATGGTAACTGCACCCACCTTGCTTATTATGGTTAGTGCTACCACCTGGTCTTTTTACCAGCCTCCGCTTAAAGAGGACAGCTACCAATTAGCTTCTCAAGCATGCAGATACACCTCTCACAAGCAGATGTTTCATCACCTAGGTAAATAACATGTCGTTCGGGCTATAGCCTAGCTTAGAGGTCCACCCTGCTGGCCCTGTCCTCTCCAGCCTTTTGATCCCGCCTCCTCCATTGGCCATAGAAGTCCTGACATTTCTACTTCACTTCACATGGGCCATCATTCCTCCCAAGCCTCCAAGAACCATCTTAGCAGCATATTCGCGCGCACACACACACACACACACACACACACACACACACACCCCCTCCTGGTTCCTGCCAATACATATTAGCCTGGCCAAGTAGTTCCTTGGGTTTAAGCCTCTTTGCTCCCTTAGCAGGTGCAGCACTCCTTGACCACTTTATATTGTGAATTAACCTTAGGTCTTGGGCCAGTGTCCGGAAATGAAGGTAAGGATAGCACTGAAGGGAGTGTGTGTTGTCTCTCAAAGCCTGTGTGTCATCTTCAAGCAGCAAGGGGGACTAGTATCTAACAATGTGGAGTGGGCCCAGAGTTTTAGGAAATCTGAGGACTCAAGGTTTTGGAAGACAAACACGGATGTCCCCATTTCAAGTCTCCGGTCCTACTACTTTCTAACCAGGGCCCTAATCTCAGTATACCAGATTTGCTGCGGTTGAAAATTCAACCTTCTCTGAAGTTCCACTACCCTCATAATCAACCCCTGGGCTTGATCTTCAACTTTTTCTTCCTCTAGTTGTAAGAGAGAAAATTTTATTTGTATTCTGTCAAGAAGACCCTCTGGCTTGCATACTTTACCTTAAATGAGTTATTACCTCTTAGCCCTTGCCTTTCTCCAATGCACTGCTTGCACATAGTAAAAGCCATCTGATTGCATTTGTCTGATAATTACTACTTTACCAGAACCTCTCAAAGGCCTAAGATATTGCACCTGGCAGGGCATTCCCTTCCACTGGATCCTACCCTGGTTCACCACTTGTGAAAGTTCTAAATGCACTGCTATGGCATCCCTCCACCAGGGATGGGGTTCTCATTGCCTTCCAGACAGCAGGTAATCTGGCTCCAAAATTCCACTGTACAGTCTGGTTCCTCAGACCACTCCTGATACCAACTAGTATTTAAGTTGGGTTCCCCAGAAAACAGATTCTAAGGCTGAACAACACCTGTAAAGGAGTAAGGAAGGAGGACTGAGCAAAGGGAGAAGTTGAACTTCTGCAGTGCAGTTCTAACAGGGGCCTTAGCCAATCAGGAAGCCCTGGATCTACAATGGTCCTTCAGAGTTTTCTAGAATTAAGGCAAGGAGCCCAAGTCTTTAAGGTACACCCACATAGACCAATTACTTAATTGTGAGCTGTCTCCAGGGAGTGGGTGTAACCTTGAGCAAAGAAGCTATCTTTATTCTAGAGCAGTTGCCAAAGAGATACTCAGCTGTGAGATATCTGCAGCCATTACTCCCTGCAGGTGTGGGAACAGGGGCCACAGACCTGCAGGGAGAATCTGGGTGACACACTACAACACCCACTACATACTTCCACAACAACAACAAAGTGGTAGTTGGAAAAGATGTTCATGGAGGTCAGTATAATGATCAGGTAGGAGAAAAAATGATGCTACAAATGGGGAAGTCAATAAGTTCAAGCAAAAGGGGAGTTTGAATATTAAAATTATCAGGAAAGATGTTCATAAAAATCATAATGAACAGGTAGAAGAATTAATTGTATTATAAATGGAGAAATTAATATTAGATAGCCACCAGTAAGTAAAAATAGGACCAAACAAACACTGGCCAAGAGATAAACTCTCCTAAGCACAAGATGTGTTCTGAAGTTGCACAACTGCCCCACCCCTGAATCAATCTCCCTCTTAAAGTTGCTGTGCTGCATCTACACAAATGTTCATCTGCCTTCCTTCCATGCTGCTATAAGCTGTGCTCAGCCCCACAGGCAGGAACAGCAGTAATGGTGGGAGGTCTTGGTTTCCAAATTGATATTGTTTTGTGCAATTACACCAACCAGCACTATTCAGTCAGCTCTCTGCTTTAAGTGGGATGATGAGGGCCTGGGGGATGGGGTGTGGTTTCTGGTTCTTCGTGTAAGGAGCTTGGAAGCCATAATCCCATTCTAACAATAAGTGAAAAGCTGAAAAGACAACAATCAACAACTCATCCTGTATCCATAACAGAGGAGAGGACACAGGGCAAACCACTGCCGCCAGGATTAGAGAGACAGGCAATTATAAGGAATTACCTTTGGGAACCAAGTGCAGGGCAGGAAGCCGGGAACTGTAATTGACGAACTGATGGCGGTTCAGCACGGACAAGTCTGAGAGTTAAAAATCTCCACGGAAATCCAGTAACAGGGGGATTTACCTCCAGGAACCCGACCAGATTCCCTCATAAAACATCAGAGAAAAATCCTCTCACTCTTCCAGCAGAGGGAAGGAGAAAAGGAACCATTTTGAAATATCCCACAATGCTCTGTTCTTGATAGGCTTGCCCTCAGGGGAAACTAGTTAACCAGAGCCTCACCTGCTGGGTATTAACAAAACCTAACTGACTTGGGGCAAGGGAAATACCCAACTCCAGCCCACTCTAGCCATCCTGTCCCACCAAAGGAGAAAAAAAAACTGAGAAACGCTTGTGAAGTTCACAGTGCAGAAGCATAGTCTCACCAAAAGACTAGTGATTGGACTACAGAATGCTTCCCCTCCTCCACGCCTCACCACCTCGTTACTACAGGCTTATTTACATCAGTTCCTTTTACCTGTTACAGTCATGTTCAGATACCAAGAAAAAATAACAAGACATACCAAACAGCAAGAAACACACTTTGAAGAGACAGAGCAAGCATCAGAACCAGACATGGCAGGGCTGTTGGAATTATCAGACCAGGAATTTAAAACTATGATTAATATGCTAAGGGTTCTAAGAATAAAGTAGACAACATGCAAGAACAGATGGGCAATGTAAGCAAAATCCTAAAAAAGGACCAAAAAGAAATGCTAGGGATAAAAAAAACACTGTAACAGAAATAAAGAATGCCTTTGATGGGTTTATTCAGGTAAGGAAAGAATCTCTGAGCTTGAGGATGTCTGAATAGAAGCCTCCAAAACTGAAAGCAAAGAGAACAAAGACTTAAAAAAAAGAACAGAATATCCAAGGACAATTACAAAGGGTGTAACATACGTGTAATGGGAATACCAGAAGGAGAAGAAAGAGAGAAAGGAACAGAAAAAATGTTTGAAACAATAATGATGAGAATTTCCCCCAAATTAATGCACATACCAAACCACAGATCTAGGAAGCTCAGAGAACACCAAGCTGGATCAATACCAAAGAAAAGAGATTGAAATTACTTGAGTCCTCCTCCCTCCCATCTGAGGGTTTTTTTTTTAATTGGAATATAGTTGATTTACAATGTTGTGTTAGTTTCAGATGTACAGCAAAGTGAATCAGCTATACATATACATACATCCACCATCTGAGGGTTATTAATCAGCATAGATTATTGTAGGAAGTGTTGTCGAACCAAAGTTCATGTGCCTGATGCACAGTGAGGCCAAACAAACTGAAAAGTCAGAGTTCAGAGCAGAGAAAAGTTTATTGCAAGGGCCAAGCTAGGAGAACGGGTGGCTCATGCTCAAAAAGACCCAAACAGGGAAAATTTTTTAAAGGCAAAATATGGAGTGAGAGCTGCAGGGTGTGTAACTTTCTTCTGATTGGTTGGTGGTGAGGTAACAGGGTGGTGCTCCAGGAATCTTGCACTTAGCCTGGAGTTACCATCCTCTACCTGGGTGGGAGCCTTAGTTCCTGCAGAAGAACTCAAAGATATATTGTTATGTATATTCCTTGAGGAGGAACTAGGTTTGACTGCTTTTCCTTCGTCTCTGCATTCCCTCATTTGCCTGATTAATAACTGTTTGAATCTGCCCTTTGGAACGCAGGGAAGGTCTAGGAGGGCTGAAGCCTTTTCCCTACAAACAAGAAACAGGGGACACAGAAAGGCTTTTGTACCCAGGAGGGACCCACAGGCCCTGCTTGATTTCAGAAGCATGCTTTTCAAAATTCTGCAGCCTGGGTTATTCTTACCAGTTATCTGGATCAGTCTTCTTCATCCAATTTGGCGTGTAAACTACTCTAGTTAGAGACTCTTAAGACCCACCAGTCCCACTTCTGTTTCTCCTGACAAAGAAAATTCTTAACCCCGTTAATGGTAGGAGCAACACCATTTTATACAAAAAGAGTCAAATGAGGTGGTTTCTGAACTTTATTAAAGTCACAGATAAATTATCATGCTATAAAAATTATAGAAGTTATTATATTGTAAATATAAATATTCTACTAATCCTCCCAAGTCCAACTTTCAACTCTCATGAGAACTGGTGATATTGAGACAGGAGGGAAGGAGGCAGGGCACAGCCATTAAAAGAATGTCACATCCATTGAGAAGAAAAGGATACAACAAAAACTGGTTAGAATCTACTAGGCTCCAGATGGTGAAAGATTCAAATTCAAGTAGACCTTGAGCCTCATTATACGCTTGTTGTAATGCATAAGCGTGCTCAATGACACACCCACAGGAGCCATGACAGTTCCAACACTGACCATAAAAGGCCAAACAGTGGGCAGTGGCCCAATTCCTGGAAATCTCCACCCCTTCCCCAAAATAGTTAAAATATTCCTCCCACTAGTTAGCCTATGAAATTACCCAGTTCATAAAAACTAATCATCCCATATTCCGGGGCCACCTCTCATCTTCTGAGACGGCACACAGTATCTATGGAGTGTGTATCTCTCTAAATAAACTTGCTTTCACTTTATTATGGCTTGCTCTTGAATTCTTTCCTAAGTGAAGCCAAGTCCTCCCACTTTGGCAGCCCATTCCAGGGACTCACGGAGACCGGGGCTGTGACCCTCCTCTCATGTCCCATTCTCCTGCAACAGTATGACCTAGCCTGGTCTTTGGATTTAAATAAACCTCAGTCCTGGCTCTGCTATCCTGTAACTTTGTTTTTATGGGCAAATCATTTAACTTGTCTACACTTGATTAGTCTCTTTCATAAACTAGATATATTAATGATACCCACTTCATTGAGTTGCAGTAAAGATCATTTTGCAATAGCATAAGCAAATAGCATTGGACCTGGCACAAAGAAAGCCCTTCATTAATGATACCTATACTAATTGGTATTATATTTAGTGTACGAATTACTATTACTTGTGTTACTATTAGTCACTGTGTAAGCAATCTCCTTTCTCGGTGTTCTTGGGTTGTCAGAACACAGCTTAACAGAAGCAAGAGTTCATCTTTTCGTGTTCTGAATTGTGGCCCTCCAGAGGAACAGCAACTCAACCCTGCTTGTTTAATGTGGTTTGTTCTGCACCATATGCATGTGGGCTATTAATAAATGATGTTTGTTGATGATGATGAGTTCCTAGAGACAGAGCTGTGTTCAGCAGAGTCACTACATTATGCTTGGCCTAACTTTCTGCTACTCAACTCCAGGAAGGCTCTTGTGAGCAGTACAGAAACTTCTGAAAATTTCCATTTGAGGTGAAGTACCACTGCCAGCAAGCCTTGTGAAAGGAGTCATTAACCCTCACCCTTTTTTCTTGTGGCTCCTTCCAAACTGACCCTAGAAGGACGTTCTCTGCAGGCTGCCTAGTCCTCAGCAGTCCCGTGCATTCCACAGCAGCGCTATCTGCCATGAGCTCAGTGCGCCAACTCCCAAAGTCCAAACTATGGAGAACAGTTTACCACGACTCCACCTAAAGGAAAAACAAAACTCCTTAAGGACTCACAGTCTTCAGGCCCTAATCCCTGCAAAATGAGCTTACAGTTCCAGGGTCTCAAACAGGGTTCAAACTTTTTTGAAATGTTTGCATTAAGAACAGTGACATGTTAAACACCAAGGCTGAAAACTGAGATCAAATGCAAAGACTTTTTTCCCCCCATAACTTACATTAAAGTGACTGGGAGGCAAGAAGGGTTTTTTATCCAATGGGGATCAGGCCACCTGAAAGAACACAGGCTCTTTTTCATAGGTAGCTCACTTTCCAATCCAAGAAGAGTTTTCGACTTAGTTTTGCGTTGGTAAGTTCTCCTCACTACTATAAAACTATATTTACCAGCTGTATTTGAATTAAAAGTCTCTTTTGTTTCCAACGTGTCCCCTTATTTTTAGAAGGTAAAGAATTTCTTCTAGGGTGAAACGTTAACCTTCTTACCTAGGAAACTTCTACCCTCCTGCCCAAGAGTTGTAGTTGGAAAGGGTCTAGTGACCCCTGGTACAGCCTTCCCAAGTAAGGATGCTTTGGACAGAGTGCTGTCGATGAACAATGCTTCCTTTCAGACAACCTTGGTTCTCCAAACACAGAGATAGCTGTGATGCTTTGCCAGATCTAGAGAGAGCCCGTGTTTCACGGTGACGACCTGCACTGGCTGCTGCAACGTTATGAGCTTTGCAGACAGTCTGTCTCTGCAGGCTTGGACCTGGTTTCTAAGGTTCACTGAGACTATTGCCTGAAATAGAGGGGAAGAGTGAAAAGAGATTCAAGAGAGCAGAAGAACATCAAATCACATTTGGGGGCAAAGGGGACACAGGGAGAGGCTTCAGACAACTGTGCATCGCCTTGGTAAACAACAACAAGCCTATGAGTTGAACGTTGCAAAAGTCACAGAAATGAGAAATCTTGCCTTGCTGCACCTAAGTTTATGTGTTTGCTGTTACACTCCAAGCCACTCTTTGATCCATTTGATCAAATTGTATAGCCACTCGATCAATCATTTCATCAAGCTTTTAAATTCATCCACAGAGACTTTGCAACATTATTCCAATTTTTTTCTTTTTTTCTTTTTTTTTCATTGTGGACAAGTCTGTTGTTACTGGCAATGTGTGCAGGAACTAGTCCTGGTGACCTCTCTGTGAACCCACCTAAAAGTCAAAATTTGCAATTTCTTGTGCAGTGTAAAGCTGAGCTTTGACCTTGAGGACTTTGTTGTGGTGGCTTTCCCCAGGAAATCAAAGAGACTGGTCATTTCCCAAGTCCCCAGAAGCAGCTCTGTTGTGAGAATCTCTCAGGGGCCTCTGAGTAAGAATCTTCCAACTTAAGGGTTCAAGTACCAGTTTTCATTGGTATACAGAGGCTATAAACTAAATCTCAAGTCTTTCAAGAGGTGAAAGGAAGACAAAAGGAAGAGAGAAAAAAAAAAGAAGAAAACTGTTTCTGAGAAAAAAAGAGGTGAGATAATATAAAACATAATAGGAGGGGGTAGGTTTGTGCTGCATGACCATAGCAGTATTTCCATCCTTTGGGAGTGTCTCATTTCTTTTGTCAGCCCCCTTCCATTGTTCTTGAGGCTCTTCTCATGTAGAGAGCAAATACTTTCTCTGCCAATTACAATTGAATCTCTTACACCTCTGCTGGGAACAATCTGTAGGTTGGACTTTACTCCAATTTACTTGGATGCCCTTCCTATTGGCCTTATTTCCATTGTGTATCATTTATCAGCTCTCCCTAAGAAATTAGGTACTGCAAATCTACACCTCACTCAGATGTTGACATAACTTTTTGTCACCTGCAGTTCTACTTGTAAAAAGCAATTGTGTATGCAATCAGATGTCCAGAGCCCAGCAGATCATCTTTACGATACACTTCAGCAAGATGCTCAACTTGTAGATTTATTCACCCATATCCTTCTCCTCTTGTTTATCCAACCCATGAGACCACTTCTGTCTCTTAGAACCACATGGCTTTGTGAGGGCCAGGATCAGTCAGTAAGTATTTACCTTTATTTGCCAAAACTTTGTTAGATAAACAAAATATATATCATGAACAGAGCTAAAAAAGACACTACAGGTTTAGTCTAAAAGTGTCCTGTCTCATACAAAGAAATGGAGATCTAGAGAGGTAAAATAATTTTTTCAAGTCATCCTACAATATTGTGGTAGGACTAGGATATGAAAACAGTTCTTATCACAACTGCTGAGCTTTCACATGTTCATGGGGCTTCCAACTAAGTTGCAATGACAACTTAAATTCTATAACATCATAGCCCCAAAACATTTCCATGTGAACTTACATAGTCTCCTCTAGTTAAAAACTTCTATGCTGTTTGAAAATGCTTATTGATGCCTCATCTTCCTAATATTTTCCACAAAAGCAGACTCTAAAGAGAAAGTTAATGAATTCTTATATTCTTTTCATTGTTCAAATTCTCACTCACCCCGTAGGTCCTGGGAAATCTTCCCTATCAACATGTCCCAAAAGAGTCATAAAGTAACACACAAGTCAGCAGGGACCTCAGTGAATGCAGAGCTGCATTGTACAGGAAGTCTGTGATGAGGAAGCCTCAGAATTGTTTACAAGAACTGAAAGATGGTAACCCTTATTCTGATCAGTAACAGTTCTGGTAAATTAGGCAAATAAAGCATGCAGTCAAATCCAAGCTAATCCATTCACTGCTAAACACATGTGCCTTAAGTCTGGTCCAAGGTCCCTTCAAAGCAAGCATGCACATGTGTGTGTGCATACATATGTGTGTGTGTGTGTTTCATCCACACAACTTTCACTTACTGAGAATTTGTAGAACAACTACAATGTGCAGAATAGAGGGACTTAGAGAAGAAATGAGAACACAGTCCCCGTGTTCGAAGCCATCTTGCTCAGCCCTCAAACACACCTGCCTTCATCCAGGTGTCTCATCATTTGACTTGGACTAGATATATCCCAGGTGCTGAGAAGGAAACACATGAAGAGCAGCCTCTACTTCAAATGTCTCCTTTCAATACTTATTCTATGCTGAAGTTCATTCTTGCTTCTGGTATGTGTGGTCCCACTTTTTCAGATCTATTGAGTCAGATCCTTAACCTCTTGTACAAACCTTTGGCTTGTATTACTAATACTGTATCTTCTGATACTGCCTGGACCCTTGAGCCCTTAAAGGTCTCTCATTTTCCTGGCCTGGGTTCCCTGTCTCTGTAGCCCCCGTTTCTTATTGACTTTAACACAAGACACCTTCTTGCTCTCTTTGAATTTGACATAGTGTGCTCTTGATACAATAATTGCTAGTGCCTTTCTGACTTTCCAGTATCTTCTATTTCTGATGTTTGAGAAAGAGATTAATATTGACAAACAGAAGATGTGAGTGAGGTCTTAAAGAATATCAGGCTGTGGATAAAACCCTCTGGGGCACAAGCGTGATTAAAAATCATTTATTAAGATTTAGAACAGCTAGTAAATTAGCAGAACCTGCTTAACTCTTACTTTCAAATAATCCAAACATTTTTTTAACATGTTCAGCTTTTTGTTAGAAAAGTTAACAAACTTACATAAGGAATTGGTCTAAAAATTTTCTCCCTAAATGTATGTCCTGGGTTCAGTATATATTCAGAATGAGCTCTTGCATTCTATATATTCAATTCCAGAATCTCACACCAACGGTCCTAGAGCAACGATAGTCTTTTATTCATTGATTTAAGATTAAAATGGCCACATGACCTTGTGACATAAAGTAGTAGCAGACATTGATGAGTGTTGGAATAATTTTTAATATCAAAAGTTTGGCCTCTTGGACTTCCCTGGTGGCACAGTGGTGGGGAATCTGCCTGCCAATACAAGGGACACGGGTTCGAGGCCTGGTCCAAGAAGATCCCATATGCTGTGGAGCAACTAAGCCCGTGCACCACAACTACTGAGCCCACGTGCCACAACTACTGAAGCCCGTGCTCCACAACAAGAGAAGCCACCACAATGAGAAGCCCACGCACCGCAATGAAGACCCAACGCGGCCAAAAAAAATAAACTATGACTCAATAGGAACGAACCTATAAAGTTTAAAAAAAAAAAGTTTGGCCCCTTAATTTTTCAGCAAAAACTAATTAAATGGACAACACTAACTTCTAATATTTCAATTAACTGAAATTTTAAAATATTTAAATATTTAATGTAAACACTGATTAAATATTAAAATATTTTAAATATTTTAAGATATTGAATACAGTGGAAATCTAGTATAACCTAATTTGTTAAATGACTTTTGTGTCTGAGAGCTGAATGTCAGTTCCCTAAAATATACCTGCACTGGGATGACATCACTAATCTTGCATTGACCAGTAACTATACTTAATTAAGTAATTTAAGGTCTTTAAGCCTCAATTCTCTCATGTGTAAAATAGGCTGGTAGGTGTTCAACAAAATGACACTTTAAATTCCTTCCAACTGTAAAGTTATTTGATTATGTGAATTCTGTAACACTGTTTGTGTTATATCATAAATATCACCAAAATATTAATCCTGTCCTCTGGCAATAAAAGGAAAAAAAAAACCATAAGCACAAAATAAAAGCTCATACGGTGTCTCCAGTGTGCTAAATAAAAGCCTGTAATTCTCATTGACTCTAAAAGGAGTTCTGCAGATGTGGAAGGAAGAACATAAATACTGTGCCTCTGTGAAGTGAAACTGAATGACTGTGAACCAGACAGCTGCACCAAGAATGGCTTCACTTGAGTTGGGCTTTTGTACCTGGTACTCAAACCAGCTATGCACAATCTCAGATACAATTTTATTTGCAACAAGAAAGTGTTAGGAGATGCAAGGGAGACAATTTATTTACCTGCAGGAGATTAGAGATTGAGAGATACCACAACTAACTTGCAAGTCCTTGGTGACTAAAGGAAATTTCTCAAACAGAAATATTTGCTAGGTTTTTCTGTTTTGTTTTATTTTGTTTTAAACCAATATCCACTTGAGCATCTACCAAGTACCAGGCTCTGCAGAGAAAGAAAGATAAAGAAAACAGCTCTTGCCTTCAACTCTGTAGGGGAGATAAGACATACACAAATAGATACATATACCACATAGATATAAATGATACGTATACACACGCATACACACACACACATGTTACAAGTCAAGAAGTATGACCATGGTAATTAAACATTTTAAGAAAACAATAATGAACTGGATAAACTTGGTGAAAATTCAGTGAGGCATATAATTATAACCCTAATGACTTTGTTTTATCTCATTAATAAAAGTGTTGGCACTTATTTTAGCAGAGATTAGTAAACCTGTTCAAATCATTTCATACGTATCCTTCTATTAAATAAAATATTTCTTGGAAACACTAAACTAAGAGCAAAATTGATGACTCCACCCCAACACACTGTTCCTTGGAATTTCTGACAATCTTGTTTAAAACTTAGAGGATTAAAATTTCTAATTTTGTTTTTTCATCTAAATAGTTTTTAATGAAATCTTTAATATCTTTAGTGGAAATAGCACACTAAACAGAAAATACAGAATAAACCTGAATTTCTACATACCAAGAGCTTAAATTTCCTTTTAAGGTTGGCCACATGCATATAACTCTTCTCTCCAAAAATGTGCTAAAATATCAGTAGAGGTATTACCACTGCCAGCATGGCAGTCCCTTCCTTTGCCTGCTGGTCTACTGGAATGGGGATCCCAGAATGCCATAATGTGGCCTCTGTAGTTTTAAATTAAGTTAGATTCTTATTATATTCCCAGGTGGAAGAATTCCCCTTCCAGGAACCAGGATCGCTAGACCCACAGAACCAAGAGTTTCATAGTGACGGTGAGCTGGATTTTCCATACATCCTGTAGGTCCCAGATGCTTATAGGCTACCTGCTAGGGACAATGCAACATATAAAGGTCACTGGTTTAGGACAAATACTGGATCCTAAAGGACAGTGTCCACCATATGCAGTTGTCAACAGGTCCCTAAATTGTACCAAGAGGTCATTCCAGGGACTTCCCTGGCAGTCCAGTGGTTAAGAATCCATATCCCAATGCAGGGGATGTGGGTTTGATCCCTGGTCAGGGAACTAAGATCCCACATGCCATGGGGCAACTAAGCCCATGTGCCACAACTACTGAGCCCACGTGCCTCAACTAGAGAGACTGAGCGCCACGACGAAGAACCCACGCACCACAACAAAAGATCCTGCATGCCAAAACGAAGATCCCACGTGCCACAACGAAGATCCCACGTGCCACAACTAAGACCTGATGCAGCCAAAAAATAAAAATTAAAATAAAATAAAATAGGTCATTCCAGTGCTGTATCAGGCCAGCAGCATCTAAAGAAGACTGCAGATGTAAGCCATTAACAAAATAACACCCCCTGAAGCTGGGGGATGCAAGCACCAATCTATTAAAGGGAATCTGGCATGGCACCTACAGTGTCTGCTACGGGAAGGTCAATAAGAATTGAAAATTGAGCGGATTCATGTTTCAAAAACCCCAAAAGGCTAAGGACTCCAAGGAAACAAGTAACACAGGGAACAAAAAAAAGAATCATCACAAAGTTTAAATTCTCAAAAAGGTAAGAAAGAAATGGCATTAATTCAACCAGAAAGGGAACATTAAAAAAGAAACAATCCAAAAATAATAAAGAACTCTGAGAAAGTAAAAATTTGATAGACAAAATTTTAAATTCAGTGGAAGGATTAGAAGATAAATCAAGGATATCTCTCAAAAATAAAATGAAAAACATTAAATGGGCTGAAAGTTGCTGAGAGTAAATCTTAAAATATTTTTTCTCATCACAAGAAAAAAATTTTTGTGACTATGTATGGTGACAGATGTTAACTAGATTTATTGTAGTGATCATTTTGGAATATACACAAATATTGAATCATTGTGTTGTACACCTGAAACTAAAATAATGTTGCAGGTCAATTATACCTCAATAAAAAAGAATGAAATGATTGAAGAATGAAAAATAGAATAGATAGAATGACAAGTTCAGAATATTCTAATACTTGATAAATGAGAGTTCCAGAAACACAGAACAGATTAGGGGAAAATTTATCACTGAAATAATTCAAGAAAACTTCCCCAGCAGGACATGTGTCCACAGATTAAGGAAATTCACTAAATGCTCACACATTGAAAAGATGTATAGGGCACATATCATCACAAATGTCCACAAGCATCCAGGATAAAGAGTGCAGAAACTTCCAGAGAAGAAAAGGGGGTGGGGGAGGTGCAGTACATGCAAAAGAATTAGAATTGTATTCAAATTCTCAAGCTATACATCAGATGCTGAAAGACAGTGAGAAAATGCCTTCAGAGTCCTGAGGGAAGATTACTTTCAACCCAGAATTCCACATCTAGCTGAACTGTCAATTAAGGATGAGGAAAAATAAATTCTGTCTTCCCTGCATCCTTCTTTGGGAAGCTGCTAGAGGACGTGCTCCAGCCAAGGAAAAAGCAAGGTGCAGGACATGGACATTGAACATAGAAAAACTAATATGGAGGTAAAACCCAGCATAACAGCTATGCAGAAGGCTTGAAGAATAATCAGTCTAGAATGGAACAGAAGTACAGAGACCTCAAGGAGAAAGTTCCCAAAAGAGAAAAAAAAATTACATGTTAATCAAAATGTTTCATCATTCGAGAAAATATACTGATGGGTATATGAACAATCTGATAGAACAAATGAGAAATAGAAAGAATAGGTACAAGAAGACTGTGTAGTATAAAATAAAGATACATAATTAACTTAAGGAAAAATAGAAAGATGCACAAGAAAGTAAATGAACCTACAATACATTGTAAAAGTACAGTGGAAATATTTGCATTATTTTCTGTTATTGTTATTTTGTGTTATTATTGGTATGACCACTGTCTACTGATTTAACTAAAATTGCAGGCATGTAAAAGATCTAAATCTTCCTTTATCATAAAAGAAAATCAATGGATAAAGGCTAAAATAGATAACCCTATATAAGGACTATTATTTACGAATACAGAAGCAACTACCAGAAGAAGTATCTTTTTAAGAGTTGAAAGTGTTGTCTCAGAGAGTGGTGATGATTGAGGGATAGATCAGAGAATTGCTGATGATCTTTATAAGCCTTGTCTATAAATATTGCCTTATCTAACCATGTGTATGCATTACCATGATAAAAATTTAAATATTATATTAAGAAAATGAGATAATCTGTGATAACAAAAAATATGTTTTACATTTATAACTGCCCTGTATAGGTAATACAGGTAATTCTCAACATGCTAAGAAGGAACATATGAGCAAAGTTTAGCAAGTAGAAAAACCAAAGGTAATCAAATGAGAACCTGAAAGCCTAACTTGACCCCCTACTGATTCTCTATCTGCTTAAAATAACACTAATCTTCATTTGTCTTCAGAATTATTTTTATAAGCTTAGTTTGAAGTATTATTAATTAAGTACTGTTTTATGTGTTTATAAAGTGCTTAGGACTATATTCATAACTTTACAAATCAAATTGCACAGCATATTGATAAAGCATATATCTGTTAAAGAACTTGTATCCAGAATATAGAAAGATCTCTGATCCAATTTATAAAACAACCAAATTTTTTAAAATAGGCAAAAGATTTGAACAGATACTTCACCAAGGAGATATATGGATGGCAAATAAGCACATAAAAAGATGTTTGCCATAATTAAACATTAGGGAAGTGAAAAATAACCACAATGAGATACCACTACACACCTATTACAATGGTTAAAATTAGAAAGATTGTCCATACCAAGTGTTGGTAAAGATATTGAGAAAATGCAACACCCATAAACTGTTGCTGATGAGAATGTAAAATGGTGCAATCACTTTAGAAAATAGTTTGGAAATTTCTTAAAAATTCAAAAGTATACCATATTTAAACATCATACCATAAAATATAGCCATTCTACCCCTAGGAATTTACCCAAGAGAAAAGAAAGCATACTGACCCATACAGAGACTTGTATGTAGTTCAAGTCTCATTGAACCATGTACACTGTGAACAAGATACATTGTTCATAGTATCTTTATTTGTAATAGCCAAAAGCTAGGAGCAACCCAAATCATCAATAGGTGAATAAACACACAAATTTTGGTATATCCATATAACCAAGTACTACTCAGCAATAAAAACTAGTGAATTAAAAAAGAAAAGAAATGAACTATTGACACATGCAACAACACGTCAACATGGATGAATCTCAAAATAATTATGCCAAGTGAAAAAAGCCATACAAAAAGAGTATATATTGTATGATTCCTCTCATATGAAACTCTAGAAAATGAAATTGAATTGAAAGTAACAGAAGGATTTGTGGTTGTCTGGGGAGACAGTATGTGGACAGAGGCAGGAGAAAGGGATTACAAAGGAGCACGAGGAAACGTTTTGGGTTGATGTGTATGTTCACTCTCTTGATCATGATGATGGTTTCAAGGGTGTACATGTCTAAGCTTATCAAATTATACACTATAAATATGTGCAGGCTATTGTAGTCAATTATAACTAAGTAAAGCTCTCAAAAATACACTCAAGAAAAGGGAATTTTTAAAATAAATATAGGAAATAAAGTAACCCATATTATTTAGATATAGTCATTAAATAATTCATTCAGTGGTTACCATATGGCTCCTATGTGCTAGGCATTGTGCTACATGCTGGGAGTGGAAATATTCCTAGAACATGACACCTCTTCCCAAGGACTTCATAGATTTGTGAAATAATATATACCTACCATTTTGGAAATGTATAAGCCTATCATTTATGTGGAAGATGGCCATTGCTATTTGTTTCAAAGATGGTCTTTAATGTTCCTTACATTTACTTTATATCAAAATATTGAATAAATACAATAAAAGATGTTAGCAATCCCTTTGACGTAAAGCCCTCTTTCATCAGCAGCTGTTTCTCTGCTACTCTCACTTTGTTAACCATTGCTCTTTGGGTGGCAATAGTAGCTTCCCTTTCCAACGCTAGTGTATTAATATTCCATAATCAACATTACTCATCAACCAATATTGATACAGCCAGCTCTCAATTTTGATAGTGGATTTACCAGAAGCCTCACTTTGGTCCTTGCACCCTCCTGCTACTTGCATGTGGGGGCATTTCACTATTTGTTAGCACCTGCATCAAGGGTGTTCAGTAGGAAAGAGGAGGTAAAACCAATATTCTACTGAGAATCATAAAATCTTAAAATTGGAAGTAATCTCCAAATTTATCTTTCCCAATTCCCACCCAGTGTTGGAACCTCCTCTGGCCTATCCCTGACAGATATTCATCCAAGCCAGATCTTGTTTCAATAATTTGAATAATAGAGCCAATGTTCAGTTACTCCAATAATAAATTTTATGGTCCCTGTTTTAACTCTTTTCCATGTCAGCAATTCAAAGGGTGATTGGAAACAATATTTAATCTTTGGTTAGGGAATAGTAACATGTTTTTTACTTATTACTCATACACACACAAAATATTTCTCAGTCAAAAACATTCTTCCAAAATATTATAATTACCTCACCCCCAATATTCCCTACGAGTCAGGGAGAAAGGGTGAGAGAGAGAGAGGTTCAGAGGGAGGGAAATGTTAAAGAATGAATCCATTAGTGCTATGGACTGAATTGTGTCCCCCTGCCTCCCCCATTCATATATTGAAGCTCCAACCCCCCAGGTGACTGTATCTGGAGATAGGGCTTCGGGGAGGTAACTAAGGTTAAATGATATCATAAGGGAGGGTTCCTAATCCAATAAGATTAGTGGTCTTACAAGAAGAGGAAGAAGAAAGAGATCTCTCGCTGCATCATGTGCGGACACAGCAAGAAGGCAGCCATCTGCAAACCAGAAAGAGAGCCCTCACCAGAACCTGACCATGCTGGCACCCTGATCTCAGACTTCCAGTCTCCAGAAATGCAAGAAAATAAGTTTCTATTGTTAAAGCCACCAATTCTATGATAGTTTGTTGCAGTAGCCCTAGCTGACTAATACAATTAGTCTAAGGAAGACTATTTTGAAGTCTATCAAGGAATTCAGGAGCTCAGAATACTTTCTTGCACACCTCCAATCAATTTAGAATATATTACAGATTCATTTTTGTTCAGACCACTTATTTAATTTTAACTTGTTGATTTTTTTGAAAGAGAGAAAGAAGATGTGAAAGAGAAAGGAAACCTACTGAGGGGGAGACTGAATGCCTGGATCCTGGACTCGGACTTGCCAAGATCATTTGACATAACCCATGCTCGGTTCCTCTTCTATAAAATTAAGGGTTGGCATTTTAAAAGATCCTAAAGCTTCCCTCCATCTACAGACTCCCTAAGTCTTTACATCTAAAAGGACCTTGTAACACTGGAGGCAAAGGAACAGACCTGTAGTCAGTTGGGCTAAAAGTGTAAAGAACTTTGGAACCAGGTAAGAGGGAGTGATAACTACTTGTTAACAAAGAGCGTTACAGAACTCTCCATTAGGAAGCTGAATTTTCCCCACTAAGGATTAAAGTATCTTAAAAACAAATCTTTTTATTATTGGGGGGCTCAAGTATAAAAGGAAAAATTATAGTTGAGGCGTCTAAAATGTAGTTTGTAAATTCCCCTTCTTTCTAAAATGATTCGTTCATCCAACATACACTGGGAACTGAGATGCAAAGACAAAAAAAGCCTGGTTCCACCCCAGTGTACCAAGAACTGGAAAGCACTCTATTAGTTTTTCTAATAAACTCAATAAACATTAATTACTATAGTTCTGTAAATTTTGATAAGCAATATAACCCCTCCATTTAATACAATAAAACATGTACACTGAAAGGGAAGGATGTCCTAGATTCAGGGAATTTTAATGTGGGAAGACACTTCAGAGACCCTCTTCCCTGAAGCATCTTCAGATGGCTTCGGGGACAGTCAGCTGCCCCCTTGTTGGAGCTTCCACAGTATTTGATTATCTTCCCTGTGACTGCATCCTGTTATATTGTAATATCCATTTAAATATATCTAGATGTCAAGGGGTACCATGCAGAGAAACCAAGCCTTATTCAGCTATGTTTCCCAGGACCTTGCACCATATCTGATGTATAGCTGGTGCTCATTACTGTGTGTTGCAGTTTGAGAAGAATTAACCTGGTTGAACAGGATGAGGAGGCTGAGGTTATAGCTACTTGTCCCAGGTCTCACAGACAGGTGCGGTAAAGCAGGGCTAGGTCCCAGATGTCAGGCTCACAGTTGTGTTCTTGCCTTCAATGGCTTGCAGCTAAGGAATTGGTACTTCACTCAAACACCACCTCTTTGTCCAACTGGGATCAGAAAGTCTAGCAGTATAAAGAAAAAAAGAAAATTTAAAACAAGAAGAAATGGTGTAAAAAGCAAGGAAATTGCTTTAATTAGACATTTCTCCAAAGAAGATATGCAAAAGTCAACAAGCACGGAGAAGATGCTCTACATTATTAGTCATTATGGAAATTCAAATCAAAACCACAATGAGATACCACTTCATACTCATTAGGATGGCTATAATCAGAAAGACAGACAATAAGGTTATAATAAAAAAAGGCAATAACAAGTGTTGACTAGGATTTGGAGAAATTGGAACTTTCATCCATTGTTAGTGGGAATGTAAAATAGGGCCACCACTTTGGAAAACAGTCTGGCAGTCCCTCATACAGTTAACATAGAGTTACAAAGTGACCCAGAAACTCCACTCCTAGGATATACCCAAGAGAAATGAAAACATGTTACTACACAAAACTTGTACATCAATGTTCATAGCAGCATTATTCATAACATCCAAATAGGGAAAACAACCCAAATGTTCATCAACTGATAAGTGGTAAACAAAAAGTGGTATATCTATGCAATGGAATATTATTTGGCAATAAAAAGGTAGTATGACGTACAGATATATGCTAAAACATGGATGAATCTTGAAAACATTATGATAAGTGAAAGGATCCAGAAACAAAAGGTCACATATGTACAATTACATTTATATGAAATGTCCAGAACAAGCAAGTCCACAGAGATAGAAAGTAAATTAGTGGTTTTCAGGGACCTGGAGAAGGATAAAATGGGTAGTGACTGCTAAGAGTATGTGTTTTCTTTTGGAGGTGATAAAGTGTTATAGAATTAAATAGTGGTATTGGTTGCACAACTTTGTTAATACAGTAACTATCACTGAACTGTACACTTTAAAACCATTAATTTTATGGTATGTGAATTAAACCACAATGAAAAATACAAAAAGGAAGCAAACCACATAAAATGGCAAACTTATGCAAAGTAATCTTTATAAAAACAAATTTTAATGGTGCTGTATATAACCTAATACAAAGTGAAATGAAATATTAGTACCCATTGAGTCTCATGAGGGAGATTGAAGAAAACCAGTGTTTAACAACCTCAGTGGGCCAGATACCAGCATAAGTGCATTTCCTGTTTTCTCATTAATCTTTTGAGGAATCTATTACTCATTATACAGATGAAGAAACCAAGTCTCAGAGAAGTTAAGTAATTTTCCCAAGATCACACAGTAATAGAGAACAGACCTGGGAATCCTGTTTAGAAGCCTAATTCCAAAGCATATTTTTTTCACTCTAGCACAAAACTTCCTTAGATGGTTTTCAAATTCCATAAAATTCATACTTGTAAGTTCCTTCAGAAGTTGTGAAGTAAACTAGAACAGACTTATCTTCAAAAGCCTATGCAAATGTTGGACAAAATTAATAAGCCCAATGCACTCCCTGATTTGTCCCACCTGATTTCCTGACCACCTCCTGCATGACTGCCAAAGTTGGGGAGAGCAGTTTACCCCAGAGCTTCTGCCTATAGCCAGTGGATACTGTATCCCTGCGGGAAGTCTAGTTCATCATTATAGTTCCCAAGCACTCAACTGTACTTTGCATTCAGTGGGGTTCAAGGCATGATTGTGGTGATTGAGTGAACAAACATTTTCTTCCCCTTAAAGTTCTTATAATCATTGGAGGTGTAAGCTGAGGACACAGTAAAATAAGCACTTTTCCGTTCCATGGCCAGGTGCACCCAAGAAACTTCTTTTGCAGGAGAACACAGCTGTGGACAGACTTAACAGATGTGAAGTTATTCCCGAATCCTTCTGGTAGAGGATTATAGACTGATGCCGATGGGCATTTTCCACATAAATGATAGGCTTATACTCTATAGCCCTCTTGGGTGAGGCCACATGGCTAGGCTGAAAGTCAAGGGGGCAGATGTTACCTCTGGACTAGGTGTAATTGCTGACCCCTTGTGCAGCTCCTTACCGCTGCATAGTGGTCGGCAAGTGCTGAGATGTTCCATCAGGCACACGAGGAACTGTGGAGCAGAGCTCTCAACACACGCACGTGGGTATTTTATAAGTCACTAAAATTTTGAGGGTTTTTTGTTTCTATAGCATGACCTACCCTGTCCTGACTGGTTCAAGTCTCTAAAGTCAAGATTACATGCAAAAAATAGGGAGAAGTACAATTTAACCGGAATAAGCTTGACCATGAGGAACCGGAGGAGATAGGATCAGAAAGATAGTTTGGGGTCAGATAATCCAAAGCTTTGAAACCTAGTCTAGTGTAGAAGGTCTACTGAAGGAGAAAAGTACTATAAGAGGGAAAAATAGTTAAGTCCAGAGAAACTATTGTCAGAAAGGAAACTAAAAGCTGAGGAATGCACAGTTGGTAGCAGATATCACGGCACAGATGATGTCCTCACTCTGAGATCCAAGAAGGGCTGAAGGCAGTCAACTGAGGTCAGTGTAGAGGGGCCAGTAGGCAGGAGATGCCAAAAGCCAATCTGAGAAGTACAAAAGCCCATGGCTGTGAAGGGAGCTGTATTAGTTTTCAATGCCGCCATATCAAGTTACCCCAAATTTAGTGGCTTGAAACAACCCAGATTTATTATCCTACAGACCTTAAATGAGAAGTCTGACCTGGACCTCACTGCCTAAAATCAAAGTATCAGCAGGTCCTTTCTGGGGGCTCAAGGGAATGATCCATTTCCTTGCATTTCCCAGCTTCCTGAGGCCACTTGCATTACCTGGCACATGGCCCCCGCCCTCCCTCTTCAAAGTCAGCAAGGTTGCTGCCCTCTGACCCTTCTTTTGTGACATCTCTTTCTCTGAACAAGCTAGGAAATGTTCTCTGCTTTTAGAGACTCAGGTGATTATACTGGGCCCATTCAGATAGTCCAAAATGATCTCCCCATCTCAGCTTTCGTAACTTCATCACATCTGTAAACCTCTTTTGCCACATAAGGTAACATGTTCACAGGATCTGGGGATTAAGGCATGGCCGTATTTGGAAGGCCATTATTCTGCCTACCACAGTAGCCAGCTATTAAGAATGAGGAAGAGTCAAGGTATCAAGAAACAAGAGTGTGGGACTGGGCAGGACAATGACTTCATTTTAATGTACTCTGAACTATAGCAGGCCAGCCCTGTGTCCAGTGGCTCTTGTTCTGAGACCCCTAAAGGGCAAGTTCAGTGGTCTAAATGAGAAATGATTAGGCCTGTACTTTGCTTGTGGTAGGGGATGTTGTAGACAGCAGTGCCCACGATGCCCTGAGATTAACCCTTTGCATGCACAAAGTAGAGGCTCAATAAATACAAGCTGAATGAATGGGTAGGTGAATGAAATGTTGACCAAATAAACAAGACTTGACAACAGTCTGGATGCAAAAGGTGATAAAGAGGGAGAAGAATGAAAAAAGTTGACAACCAAGGAAGCGGCCAGGAGAGGGGCAAGACTAGACATTGAGGAAAACATGGAAGAGCGTTACATGGGATTTCTTCCCAACTGTGCTCTGAAATTTCATTGTTTTTCAGGATTTCCATTACAAAGCTGCAGGGATAAACATACTGGCAAATAGATGTAAAGCTTGAGAAATTTAAGAAACTATATTAAATATATGTTTAGAAAAGGATTATTGGGCAGATATTTTTCAGGAAACCAAAAACTAGACATAATATTTGTGGAAAAGAATTGGGGAAACTTCTAATTAGGAGAGTAGGATCATTTTTAAAGGAGATTTTATATTCAAAGAGATCTAAAGAGATAGAATCATGTTTTAATTATGAAATGATGTTTTCGAACATGTGTGCCCTAGATCTCTCCAGTGAGGTATGCTGCATCTGGGTCCATTGACTTAGTAAGATGTGGTGGAAACTGAAAACTATAATAAATCACACCCCCTGTGGGCAACACCCGATTAAATTCCTTTCTGGCTTTTGCACAATGGTGGCAATGGCTGCAATCCAGAACATAAACAAAAAGCCATATGGAAGCAACAAACACATTAAAAAAAAAAAAAAAACCTTTATTATTCCCCAGTCCAGAGAACTTTTTGTCTAAGACTTTGTCTGTGACTTATTTATATTACTGAGTAACTCCACGCATGAACGTAAAGCACAGATGACTACAAAAAGGCAGAATTTACATAGTCTAATGATTCCCATATAAGGACGATAGATGTGCACGCCAAAAAGTTTGGCAATTCCGTTTTGGAAATTGATTTAATAAGATGGTGACAAGTGAAGTGTGTACATGGTCAGTCCCATGATAACCCAGACATTTCTATTCTCATCTCCAGAAAATCAAGCCATTCATTCTCCATTACCAATGTGCTTCAAAGCAACATGTAAATAACGGGCAAACTGCCACATGTTGAATTTGCTAAAATCAGTCCCATGGTATAAATAGAAACCAGAGCTATAACCACTACTAATGCAATATGATAGTTGATGAGAATGACACAAGTCTTAAACCTCCTGTTTCTTGAAGCTTACCCTAGGGACTTGACAAACATCGATAAACAAAGACCAGAAAGAATCAATTCAGCCTGCCACTTGAATTATGAGTTCTTCCAGATATCCACAATGAATATCCTACTAATGTAAATTGTCTCTGGTTAAACTTTAAATTTATGCTGGTTTTCCCTGCCATGCAATACATTCTTGCTGACAGTGGATCTGTGTATGAGAGTGCTGCTTACCTAGGAACACTATCTACACAGGAAATGAAACAAGATTTGAAATTCCCATTGGATCTTGCTACTTTTTTTTATCAGTATCTAAAGGGGTTTGCATAATTGGGGATTTTATAAACATCAGTCAGGAAGAACTGATCCCATACTGTGGAATAGTTAACAAGTATATGCCGGCACGCAATACGTCTAACATAAAACCATGAGAATGTATATCTGGAGTTTACCACCAATCCATTTAGCCTTTAATGAGGGTGGCTAGAGCCACACTCTAAACACACTCTTGGTTTCTTCCTGTTTCTGTTTCTAACGCTATGTCACTTTTAATCCATCCAAAACCTGGCACCATGAGGTTTCGTCTTTTCATCTTTAATGCCCTTTCAGACTCTTAGCACAACACCCTGATTTCCAACTTGCCTTTCCCCATCAGACTTGGTATTCTTACCTGGTGCTCTTGTCATTTTCATTCATCAATCCATATTTTCCCACAAGTATTTATTGAACCATGGTAGGCACTGAAAATATATTGGAGAGCAAGACACGAATGTTTGACCCGCAGCTTTCCCTAACAGATCAAGCTTTAGCCTGGTTCCTCCAGCTATGCCCCCTCAGTCTTGAAAGGTTCAAGAGGGCCCCTTGGCCCACTACCCTGCCACTGATTATGATGCAAGCATCATAGCCAAGCTGACCCTGATCCTCCAGCAGGGACATAGAGGAGATCTATAGAATGTCAGGGCCCCTGCCTTAGATTGGCCCTTCAGCATCCCACACTGCACTGTCTCTTTTTGGTGTCAGGGCAGATTCTACAAAGATTTGTAGGCACTCAGCCTGCAAGTGTTCAAAGGTCATTGCCTAAACTATGGTGGAAGAACTCTATTGCTCTTATGTATTTTTTCACTTTGGTTATTTTTTTTATTTCTGCTGTTAATGACTTTGCTTAAATCTGTGCCATTCAGGGACATCAGGAAATGAATCTCTTTGATACCACTCGCTGCCTTTATACAATACTAATGGCTTTTGCTTCAAAGGAAGAGGGATGTAAATGGGAAAAATGGATTAGGTATAGAGAGGAATGCCTTTTTAGAGAAATGCTGTCTGGAAGACTCACTCCCATTACTCACAAGCCCTTTTCTCTGTCTCTCTCCAAATGTCCTTTCAAAGGAAAACAAGAAACAAAAAACTCTGGTTACTAAACTAAGTCTATAGACTTAGGTAATTGCTATTTAACTATTGCTTGCCCACAACATGTTGTTTATACCCACCCAGTGAAAGTAGCTTCATGTTAGTGTCAAAAGGAGAAAATCATAAACAGTTATGGAAATTTAGTGCAGACTACACACATCAAAAATATATGAATTTCCAAATACAAATTGGGGACAGAGGGAAGTTTCTAGAGCATCCCAATGAGTGGTCTCTGTTCAGAATTTCTAACAAATCTGTATAAAATTCTCTGCTATGAATGAAATGCTTTCAACCTTTCAAATTTCCTCCAATTTTCTCCCAATTGTATTACGGTCTGTTTTACATAGGCAAATGCACTTGGCACACTGACAGTGAGTCCAACCATCTGAAGTGTATCACCCTCCACATGGGACAGTGTCTGAAATCATGTGGATATCACCTCATGAAGTAGAAGAGTTTCCTCTGGGCAGGGTGCTGAAGGGAGCAAAATGTTTGCAAAATAAAAAAACGGAGAAAAATCCGACTCTTTATAATTCCAAGGATTTTCTAGCCATGGACCTGTGTTCTCTTTACCCCTAAGCAACTCAGGAATTCTCTGACACACTACGGCAGCAACTATTGGGATAATGTGTCTCCTTTCTCATCTACTAGGTTGATAAAGTCATACTTGCCCTACCCTAATCACAGCTAATGAAAATGATGTGAGATAATACATGTGGAAATGCTCCAAAAAGCATCAAGTGCTATCTGTACTTAAGAGGGAGTGGTGATGTTGGGATGAGTGTTGGTCCTGGTGGTGCAGGTGTGGCAATTTCTCTGACAGGATTTCCCAATTTAGGGCCCACAGAGCACTAGTTCTGTGAGAAGTCCCTTGGAAACAGTGGGGAAAGAGTGGCTCAGTGTGGGTTGGTCCTGTAGTCAAATAGTCTTAGAAAACAGTATGTATAATATCTACATTTTAGAATTTGAAAAAGCACATTAGCCATGGAAGCTTGGAATAGCCCTGCTGTAAAGAACTCTATCTAATTTTAATAATCCAGAATTTCTGAAACATAAATGGATTGGAAGTATTTTTTCATACATATAACACCTATTAATATTCCAAGGCACCAGAGTCCCACAGAGCATTAGTATTATTCAGAGGGAAAAGAAAATTAGATTCTCACCTGGACCAAATGCTTACGGTATCCAGTCATCACTGTGGGTCCAAAAATAAGTGGTAATGAGTAACAGGCCAACTCTTTCCCCTCATGAGAATGTATGCTAACAGCATGAATGGAGGGATATTTTTATTTTAACATCTTTATTGGAGTATAATTGCTTTATAATGGTGTGTTAGTGTCTGCTTTATATCAAACTGAATCAGCTATACATATACATATATCACCATACCTCCTCCCTCTTGCGTCTCCCTCTCACCCTCTCTATCCCACCCCTCTAGGCGGTCACAAAGCACCGGGCTGATCTCCCTGTGCTATGTGGCTGCTTCCCACTAGCTATCTATTTTACATTTGGTAGTGTATACATGTCCATGCCACTCTCTCACTTTGTCTCAGCTTACCCTTCCCCCTCCCCGTGTCCTCAAGTCCATTCTCTACGCCTGTGTCTTTATTCCTGTCCTGCCCCTAGGTTCTTCATAACCTTTTTTTTTTTTCTTTTCAGTTCCATATATATGTGTTAGCATACAGTATTTGTTTTTCTCTTTCTGACTTATTTCACTCTGTATGACAGACTCTAGGTCCATTCACCTCACTACAAATAACTCAATTTCGTTTCTTTTTATGGCAGAGTAATATTCCATTGTATATATGTGCCACATCTTCTTTATCCATTCATCTGTCGATGGACACTTAGGTTGCTTCCATGTCCTGGCTATTGTAAATAGAGCTGCAATGAACATTGTGATACATGACTCTTTTTGAATTATGGTTCTCTCAGGGTGTATGCCCAGTAGTGGGATTGCAGGGTCATATGGTAGTTCTATTTTTAGTTTTTTAAGGAACCTCCATACTGTTCTCCATAGTGGCTGTATCAATTTACATTCCCACCAACTGTGCAAGAGGGTTCCCTTTTTTCCACACCCTCTCCAGCACTTATTTTTTGTAGATTTTTTTGATGATGGCCATTCTGACTGGTGTGAGGTGATACCTCATTGTAGTTTTGATTTGCATTGCTCTAATAATTAGTGATGTTGAGCAGTTTTTCATGTGCTTCTTGGCGATCTGTATGTCTTCTTTGGAGAAATGTCTATTTAGGTCTTCTGTCCATTTTTGGATTGGGTTGTTTGTTTTTTTGATATTGAGCTGCATGAGCTGCTTGTAAATTTTGGAGATTAATCCTTTGTCAGTTGCTTCATTTGCAAATATTTTCTCCCATTCTGAGGGTTATCTTTTCATCTTATTTATGTTTCCTTTGCTGTGCAAAAGCTTTTTAGTTTCATTAGGTCCCATTTGTTTATTTTTGTTTTTATTCCCATTTCTCTAGGAGGTGAGTCAAAAGGATCTTGCCGTGATTTATGTCATGGAGTGTTCTGCCTATGTTTTCCTCTAAGAGTTTGATAGTGTCTGGCCTTACATTTAGGTATTTAATCCATTTTGAGTTTATTTTTGTGTATGGTGTTAGGGAGTGTTCTACATTCTTTTACATGTAGCTGTCCAGTTTTCCCAGCACCACTTATTGAAGAGGCTGTCTTTTCTCCACTGTATATTCTTGCCTCTTTTATCAAAAATAGGTGACCATATATGCGTGGTTTTATCTCTGGGCTTTCTATCCTGTTCCATTGATCTATATTTCTGTTTTTATGCCAGTACCATGCTGTCTGGATTACTGTAGCTTTGTAGTTTTGTCTGAAGTCCAGGAGCCTGATTCTTCCAGCTCCGTTTTTCTTTCTCAATATTGCTTTGGCTATTCGGGGTCTTCTGTGTTTCCATTCAAATTGTGAAATTTTTTGTTCTAGTTCTCTGAAAAATGCCATTGGTAGTGTGATAGGGATTGCATTGAATCTGTAGATTGCTTTGGGTAGTATAGTCACTTTCACAATGTTGATTCTTCCAATCCAAGAACATGGTATATCTCTCCATCTGTTGGTATCATCTTTAATTTCTTTCATCAGTGTCTTACAGCTTTCTGCATACAGGTATTTTGTCTCCTTAGGTAGATTTATTCCTAGGTATTTTATTCTTTCTGTTGCAATCGTAAATGAGAGTGTTTCCTTAATTTCTCTTTCAGATGTTTCATCATTAGTGTATAGGAATGCAAGAGATTTCTGTGCATTAATTTTGTATCCTGCTACTTTACCACATTCATTGATTAGCTCTAGTAGTTTTCTGGTGGCATATTTAGGATTCTCTATGTATAGTATCATGTCATCTGCAAACAGTGACAGCTTTACTTCTTCTTTTCTGATTTGGATTCTTTTATTCCTTTTTCTTCTCTGATTGTTGTGGCTAAAACTTCCAAAATTATGTTGAATAATAGTGGTGAAAGTAGACAACCTTGTCTTGTTCCTGATCTTAGAGGAAATGGTTTCAGTTTTTCACCATTGAGAACGATGTTGGCTGTGGGTTTGTCATATATGGCCTTTATTATGTTGAGGTAAGTTCCCTCTATGCCTACTTTCTGTAGGGTTTTTAGCCAGTCTATGTCTTTTGGTTGGAACATTTAATCCATTTACATTTAAGGTAGTTATCAATATGTATGTTCCATTTTCGTAATTGTTTTGGGTTTGTTCTTGTAAGTCTTTTCCTTCTCTTGTGTTTCCTGCCTAGAGAAGTTCCTTTAGCATTTGTTTTAAAGCTGGTTTCGTGGTGCTGAATTCTCTTAGCTTTTGCTTGTCTGTAAAGATTTTAATTTCTCCGTTGAATCTGAATGAGATCCTTGCTGGGTAGAGTAATCTTGGTTGTAGGTTTTTCCCTTTCATCACTTTAAATATGTCCTGCCATTCCCTTCCACCTTGCAGAGTTTCTGCTGAAAGATCAGCTGTTAACTTAGGGGGATTCCCTTGTATGTTATTTGTTGTTTTTCCCTTGCTGCTTTTAACATTTTTTTCTTTGTATTTAATTTTTGATAGTTTGATTAATAGGTGTCTTGGCGTATTTCTCCTTGGATTTATCCTTTATGGGACTCTCTGTATTTCCTGGACTTGATTAACTATTTCCTTTCCCATATTGGGGAAGTTTTCAGCTATAATCTCTGCAAATATTTTCTCACTCCCATTCTTTTTCTCTTCTTCTGGGACCCCTATAATTCGAATGTTGGTGTGTTTAATGTTGTCACAGAGGTCTCTGAGACTGTCCTCAAGTCTTTTCATTCTTTTTTCTTTATTCTGCTCTGTGGTAGTTATTTCCACTATTTTATCTTCCAGGTCACTTATCCGTTTTTCTGCCTCAGTTATTCTGCTATTGATTCCTTCTAGAGAATTTTTAATTTCATTTATTTTGTTGTTCATCAGTGTTTGTTTGCTCTTTAGTTCTTCTAGGTCCTTGTTAAATGTTTCTTGTATTTTCTCCATTTTATTTCCAAGATGTTGGATCATCTTTACTATCATTACTCTGAATTCTTTTTCAGGTAGACTGCCTATTTCCTCTTCATTTGTTTGGTCTGGTGGGTTTTTACCTTGCTCCTTCCTCTGCTGTGTATTTCTCTGTCTTCTCATTTTGCTTAACTTACTGTGTTTGGGGTCTCCTTTTCGCAGGCTCCAGGTTCATATTTCCTGTTGTTTTTGGTATCTGTCCCAAGTGGGTAAGGTTGGTTCAGTGGGTTGTGTAGTCTTCCTGTTGGAGGTGACTGGTGCCTGTGCTCTGGTGGATGAGGCTGGATCTTGTCTTTCTGGTGGGCAGGACCTCATCCTGTTTTGTGTTTTGGGGTGCCTGTGACCCTATTATGAGGCTAGGCAGCCTCTCTGCTAATGCGTGGGGTTGTGTTCTTGCCTTGCTAGTTGTTGGCATAGGGTGTACAGCACTGTAGCTTGCTGGTCATTGAGTGGAGCTGGGTACTAGCGTTGAGATGGAGATCTCTGGGAGAGCTTTCGCCATTTGATATTACATGGAGCTGCGAGGTCTCTGGTGGACCAGTGTCCTGAACTCTGCTCTCCCACCTCAGAGGCACAGGCGTGACACCCAGCTGGAGTACCAAGACCCTGTCCGTGACACGGCCAAGGTCTACAGCTGCTCCCAAAGTCCACCGCCTCAATTTTGGGATGATTCGTTGTCTATTCAGGTATTCCACAGATGCAGGGTACATCAAGTTGATTGTGGAGATTTAATCCGCTGCTCCTGAGGCTGCTGGGAGAGATTTCCCCTTCTCTTCTTTGTTCCCACAGCTCCTGGAGTTCTGCTTTGGATTTGGATTTGCCTCCGCATGTAGGTCGCCTGAGGGCCTCTGTTCTTCGCTCAGACAGGATGGGGTTAAAGGAGCAGCTGATTCGGGGGCTCTGGCTCATTCAGGCGGGGCGGAGGGAGGGGTACGGATGCGGGGCGAGCCTGCGGCGGCAGAGGCCACTGTGACGTTGCACCAGCCTGAGGCGCGCCGTGCGTTCTCCCCGGGAAGTTGTCCCCGGATCACGGGACTCTGGCAGTGGTGGGAAGCACAGGCTCCCGGGAGGGGCGGTGTGGAGAGTGACCTGTTCTGCACACAGGCTTCTTGGTGGCGGCAGCAGCAGCCTTAGCGTCTCATGCCCGTCTCTGGGGTCCGCGCTGATAGCCGCGGCTCGCGCCCGTCTCTGGAGCTCGTTTAGGCGGCGCTCTGAATCCCCTCTCCTCGCTCACCCTGAAACAATGGTCTCTTGCCTCTTCGGCAGGTCCAGACTTTTTACCGGACTCCCTCCCGGCTAGCTGTGGCGCACTAGCCCCCTTCAGGCTGTGTTCACGCAGCCAATCCCAGTCCTCTCCCTGCGATCCGACCGAAGCCCGAGCCTCAGCTCCCAGCCCCCGCCCGCCCCGGCGGGTGAGCAGACAAGCCTCTCGGGCTGGTGAGTGCTGCTCGGCGCCGAGCCTCTGTGCGGGAACCTCTCTGCTTTGCCCTCCGCACCCCTGTGGCTGCGCTCTCCTCCGTGGCTCCGAAGCTTCCCCCCTCCGCCACCCGCAGTCTCCGCCCGCGAAGGGGCTTCCTAGTGTGTGGAAACCTTTCCTCCTTCACAGCTCCCTCCCACTGGTGCAGGTCCCGTCCCTATTCTTTTGTCTCTGTTTTTCCTTTTTCCTTTTGCCCTACCCGGGTATGTGGGGAGTTTCTTGCCTTTTGGGAGGTCTGAGGTCTTCTTCCAGCGTTCAGTAGGTGTTCTGTAGGATTTGTTCCACATGTAGATGTATTTCTGATGTATTTGTGGGGAGGAAGGGGATCTCCATTTCTTACTCCTCTGCCCTCTTGAAGGTCTCTGCGGGATTTTTTATTTATGAGTAAAGTCAGTGATACCGTTTCTCCTTCAAAAATTATGACCCAGCTTAGAACCTAAGAAGAGGGTCCCAAATACCTACAATTCATTATTTTTTAATAATATGCCTATAAATACTTTTGTCATAGAGAAATAGTCAGATGCAAAGATATTCATGGATTTTAAAGATGTGCCATCTTCAAAGTCTCAAAACGGCAATAAATCAACAAGTGTTTATTACTGCAATTAGCCCTATGCTGGTACTTTGAGCAACACAGATTTCTTTTTTTTTTTTTTTTTATGTTTATCATTTAATCAAATAATTTCACTGCTAGGAAATACTCTCATGTGTACATAAGGATATTCATTGTTTTTGATAGTGAAAAATTGGATGTAAACTAAATGCCTACAGATACATACACAATTTTATGTAAATTTTTAGAAAGGTTATTAACAGGAGTTACTTTTGAGGGAAGAACTGAAATTGGATTGGGCGTTGGGGAAGATGGGTAAAAGGTTAACAAAACCTTTCCCCTTCCTGCTTGACAATTAGACCCTTGGTTAACTTTCTAGTTCTGTTTTTCAGGCAACTTGATAAGGATAATGTGTCAACCATGCTGCTAGGCAACACTGCACATAGGATAAATGACCCCCGTTTGGTAAAATACATCTGGAGTGAGAGAACTTCTCAATCCCTAGCAGGAAGTCCTATCTTTGGATTTCCCTGAATGCTGTGACTCTAGTAATTAGAAACCTGGAAGCTATGCCTATGAAGTTGTTACAAGAGATATCAGCTCCTGTAGGGAGTGATGCCTGTAAACCAAGGCAGCTTCCATGCTTGCAGGATGGGCGCCTTGCTTCCCTGAGTCTAAGCTGCACTGCTCAGGGGTCTACCGCCAGGAATCCCAGGGGTGCTTGCCCACGCCCTGGCAGACATCTGGCAACACAGATTTCTGCTTTCAAGGAGCTCGTAGACTTTTTGACTTCTCAATTTGAGAAATTTATAATCTAGAAGGCAGAAGTGAAGAAAAGATTACACAAATTAAAATAACAAGTAATATCCATGTCTGCTGATATAAACATGGCTTATCTTCAGAAATGTCCGGTAGGAAACCCTCTTGGTCTAGTCGTAGAGAAAGTGGGGATCGGGGAAGTCTATCTGATCCTGAACAGTGTTCTTCCTGTGCCAGATGGCCAGATGTGATCTGAGTACCTACCTGAAACTCTCTGGAAAGAAATCCAGCACAGAAAGTCTAATAAAAAAATGAAGGCTCCAGAAAGGATGCAAAAGACATACAACAAAATTAAATTTAATTGAAAACTAGGAAAATGAAGAAATTGGAACATGGAAGAAATGAGGATATGAAAAATAAGATGAAACCAAGATAGCATGACACAGACACCTTCTCCAAAATCCAACAGGACCAAAACTATAAGTAACAAGTTACAAGAGTTCCATGGGACCTGGCCACTTTTTGCACAGGAATTTAAGTCTCACTTCTTAACAGGCCACTTCTCTTCCCATTCCCTTACATAGTGATCTAAAGCCCATTTACCCACATGTCAATAGCTGTGGTGTTTTTAATGTTATCTTGCAAATAGACTTGCCTATTTCCTTATACATAGAGTGAAACTCCAAGATTGTGACTTTCCTTCTAGGAAAATGAGTGGACTACCAGATACGAAGAGATCTCATATTGGCACACTGAGTGTGCTCACAAAACCAGGTTGTGGCCCTAAGCAGAAATTACAGTGGCCAACCATTATATGTCCACATTTAGGAAATAAATTCATGAATAATACAGAAGCCAGGGTAGAACTCTAAATTGTTGCCTTTGTTGTCATGGAGACTCTCTAAGGCTATCTTGGAAGATGTTTGCCTTTAAAGGAAATAGATGGGAACCAGACACCCTGAGGTGGTGTCCAGCCATCACAGAGCATCCAAAGACAAGTGGCACCAATTCTTAAGTGCATTCAGCATGAGGTGCAGCCTATTATTCCTTCATTTAGCCAGTCAAAACTCTTAGTGTGTGATGGTGTACACCAGGAGAGTGTATTCAGGTCCCCTTTTTCTTTTATTTCAAAGCAATATTGAAACACATCTACTCAAATAAGCACTGCACCTTGACTGAATTACCAGGCAGGAAGACTCAATGTTCAGGTCAACATGCAGACTAATCCTCCTGATCTCGCACCAAAAACACAAAGCATATCATTGTATTTCCCCCCAACAGGCACATAGAAGGACCAAGCTTTCCTTTTTTGTGTGCTTCTTGATGCCATCCTAGCATTCAGAGTAACCACCAAAGCTTCCCCTCATGAGCAAGGACCTTCTCTGAGCTCCTGCAGTGCCCAGAGTTTAGCTCCCGCATAGTATTGACCATGTTGCATGGAAATTGCCTAGTTATCTCTGTCTCCCCAACAAGATTGTTTAAATTCCTCAAAAATGGGAACCAAGCTATAATGGTCTTTTGAACCCCAGTTTCTATGACCCTGCCGGAAACATACTAGCAGCTCTAAAATTTTTTTTGAGTCAAATGGAGTAAAAGGGGCTAGGAATAGAGAAAGATAGGAAAGGATTTAATGATTTATTTTCAAGAAATGTCCCACAATTCACAAATATATATTGACTCCCTATGCTATGCTAGGCCTAGCATAGGTAGTCAATATATATTTCTTTTCAGGGGAAGAAAAGGTTAAGCCTTCAGGGAGGGAGCAATGAATTTGAGGAGAAAATAAGTGAGTATATGTAATAAAACAGTAAACAGTGGAAAATGTCTTAAGTACCAATTTCCCTGGGAGGTTCAGAAAAAGGATCAGAAAACATTTCCTAAAGAAGGTGGTTTTGAAGTAATAAAGGATTTGAGCAATTGTCCATATTGATCTGGGAACCGGTGCTCCATCGACCATAACATAGAAGATGAAGAGCTGAGGGCACAGATATTGTGAAAAGCAAATTTTTTCCCCTAGCTGAAGCACAGGGTATATAAATGAAATTGGAAATGAAGACTGGGCTTGAATCTTGGAGTGGGGTCTTAAATGCCAGAAGATGAGTTTGAATTTTTTTATTGAGGTATAGGTGATTTACAATATTATGTAAGTTTCAGATGTACAACATAGTGATTCACAATTTTTAAAAGTTACACTTCACTTATAGTTATCATAAAATATTAGCTATATTCCCTGTGCTGTATAATATATGGATTTCTTTATAAATAGTGTGGTGTCACTAAAGGTATCTGAATGAAGACATGACATAATCATTGCTGGGTTTAGGGTGACTGCTGTGGGAGCAACAGGCAGGTGATTTGGGGATAGGATGTGCCAGTCTAAGGTCAGGAAAACTGTTAGCCCTCTTATCTCAGACAAACATTTTTGCCTGTCAAATTGGAGTTTTTCATGAAAATCTTAGGTTGTATAAGATATAACTCTGAGCAGGAAACATGGGATTTATTAAAATTGAACATGAGGTAAATATTAATAAGAGCATAAGAGAGTAAACCACAATTAGAAAGAGTGGAGGATAAAAAATAAAGCAGGATTAAGAATTATTCAGCAAGGAAGATCTAGGATCAAGACATTCCCATTTTTTAGATAGGATCAAAGATGGCACATGGTAAGAGTGAACTACATTTCTCTAGTACATTGGAAAGCTTTTACTTTTCCACTCTTGAGTAAGAAAAAAAAAATCCCTGGACTATATTTCTCCCTCTTCATTGCACTGCCCCCGTGAGAGAATTCCTACAATGAAATTTTTCAAGAAACAGAAAAAGAATGGAGTGACTTTAGGTGTCATTGGTTATGGAGAGGGTAAGAGCTGGAAAAAGGTTCAGAGATCCTAGTAAAAGTCTATTAGTTTGAGAAACTACAAAGAACTGCAATAATTTAGTCTATATTGAAAAGGGCAATCAAATTTTTCCTAACTAAAAAATAAAGAGGTGAAGCACTAGGGAGAGGGAAGAATTCACAGTGGGAGAAGAGTAGAGAGCTTCTTAGGAAATCAAATCAATGTATTTGGACATCAAGCAAATCTGGCACAAGGAATAGAATTTTCAGAATCTGGGGCTCTATGTGGTGTGGTTACATTTACATCAATCAAAAGGAGAATTACTACTTGATTCAGAAGAAGAAAGTTAAAAGGCCTCAAGGTTTAGAGGCTGATGGCTAAATCTGAGAGACTTCTGCCAAGTCCTAGACCTAGAGAGACAATGGTTACTGTTAAGTGACAACGGTATATTCCACCTTTGGGGATTCTCTATCTAGAATACAGACAAGGTTTAATGTTGGGGTGTGATCTCCTTGTAGCAAACACTGGACTAATGTATTATGAGTTCTTATTCCTGTGCCTAAAATTGAGCACGTGTATCACTGAACATCAGGTTGGCTTCATGGGAATGTTGAGTAAGAGAAGCATCTACCAACTAGTACAGAGCAGGCATCTAAAAGGTGAAAAGAACTTTAGAGAATGTCTAGTTAAGCCTCCTTATTTTACATACAGACCCTGAATCCAAAAAGGATAAAACATCTGCCCCAAGTTTTCATGGGTAGTTGGTGGCCCAGCTGGGACTAAACCCCATATTTGCTGACTCTGTGTCCAGTGCTCTTTATAAAGCCAGCGGGAGCTGTGAGGCAGTCATCTGTGGGATCACCCGAGTCAGTCAGCTCTCCACCATCTGGGCCAACAGGGAAACAGTGACTCACAGAATCCAAAGTTCCTTTGGAATGCAAGAGAGGTGTGCCTTTCTTCTGTGCTGTGAGCCTTTTCAATTTTTGTAAATAAAACCCTACTTTAAATGTCCTAGGAGAGCTGGCAGTTGTAAGTGCCTTGCAGTCCAAGATCATATTTGGTGATACTTAACAGAAGCTTAGGCTGCTGACTGACGGGTCATTTGATAGATGGTGAGCACATTTCTGTACATCGAACTTCAAATCATCAGTGATTTTTGTTTAGCCCCAAAGCCATGTTCATTTGCATTTTGATGCACTCAGGAGTGGCAGGAAAAATTGGACGTTGAAATTTGCCAAGGGTAACACATAGGAAATAATTCAAAGTATTAAAAAAAAAACCCATAAATGTGATGGTATAGTTTTTAATGCCAGGGTCCATTGTTTCCTAATCCAGGAGCACTGAAAACGCAAGGATCTCTACATCAGACCTATTATCTCGGGACTGATACTTTTTGACAACATTAAAGCTACAACAGGTGAAGAAAAGACTGGCTTCTCTGACACACAGAGCAGCACCACCCTTCACATTAATCCCATCTATCATCCTGGCCACACCCTGGGAGAATTCTGCCTTCCCGTCTTCTTACAGTCACCCAGGACACGGTAGGGACACTCTGTTGTTTCTGACACCATTGTTTCTGCCACCTCACCCAGACCTCCAAGTCTGCAGGACACAGACACTCTGTTTCCTCTGTTTCTAAGTATGCTAATGGCCCTGGACATACTGGCAAGCATTTACATGCAAAGCTACTATAAAGAGCCTATTCAAAGAAAAGTAAATTCTTAATAATACGCCATTTCCATCATGCCATTCTACTGCTCAAAAGTCTTCAATGACTCCTCATTGCCTACAGTATACAGTTCAGACTACGAGGTGACATTTAATGCCTTCCACAGGCTGACTCCACCTCTCCTTTCCTGCTGCTTAGCTTCATTGTTCTGCTACACAGACCCTTCACTTAAGTCATGCCGGCCATTCACCATCGCCCAAATATTCCTGTGCCTTCCCTAGTTGTATACATTTCTTCCCTTGTTGTACTATTCATCACTCATCTATCCCAATGTTACTTTCCACAGTTAGCTCAAATGCCAGCTCCTCCCTGAAGTCTCTTTGCTACCCAACTCTCAGGAATTTCATGCTTTTTTTCTTCCATGAGAGTAAATCTACTTACTTGTTTTCCTCTGCTTTGAATACCCCACACTGCCTGTATCCATTCTTAATAAATATTTGTTAATTGAATAATTCTAAATAAGAAAAAAAAAGCTTCCATTTTCAAAGCTCTTTAAAATAAGGTGATCATCTGTAGTTGTTATTATATTCACACAATGGAAACTTCAGAGCCATCTAATATGTTGTCATTGGATTCCTTTCTTTCCACAGAAGACCAAACTAGGTCATTTCAAACCTAAGTCACTTTCAAGAGATTCTAGAAGGTCACTCTAAGAGTCAGCAAAGAGATCACATTCCTGGATTCCTGACTTGTGGTCCAGATCTGCTACTGAATCAGATTCAGGCAAGAGTGAACTGGAGAAAAGAACTAATCATTAGCACCATCCAAACAAAATGAAAGGAGCTCTTTTGTTATAGTGGCTGGATATTCAGGTTTGAAAGGAGGAAGTGATGGAGGAACAAAGGAAAAGAAAATACAGCCGTCAATTGCCTTCCCTTTGAACGTGCTTTTCTTGCCTTCTCTGTTTCTATTTTTCACAACTATGTGATGGAACTGGAATGTTTGGAGGCATTAAATCAGAACTGAAAAGATGATTTGTTATAAACTGATGAGGCTATCTACTAATACTTTTATCACCCAGATGTACCTCTAATTGGGTCCTATTTAGTTTGCCCAGAAAACATTTCTTTGCTAAATTATAAAGTCCCAGAAGTGGTACCTTCTCTGTAAAATCACATTTGGTTTCAGGGGTCAGCCCCAGAATAGTCAATGCAGTTTTACTTCTAGGTCCAGTTACAAGGGTTGTTCATTTCATAGACTTCCTTCAGTGGATTTAGCCACATTCTCAAAACACAAACATACTATTTCTGAAGAGGGTCTAGAGATGAAAAATTATACCTATTAAGGCAAATAATTAATGACATGAAACATCATGAGTAACATTCGAATAACTGTTCTAACATCAAATTTGTGTTTGTGACAAAGAACTTAAAACTTTCATCTCATATATCACTAATCCTCCTTCAGACCCTGGGCACATGGGACTCTACGACTCCCAGGTGTATCCAATTGAGAATAAGCTTAGTTACAAAGAAAACAATTGAGGCTTTGAAGTCTAGAGGCAGACAGATGGAAATATGAATATGTAAAAACTATGTCCAGTGTAACCTTAACACGTACGGCAGCTAATATTACTATTATCCAAATGCCACTATTGGGTGTTTTCTTAATGGATTTCTTTAAAATCCTTTTTTTATAGTCGCGAACCTTTTAAAACCAATGGTTCTTAAAGGGAGGAGGGGACTTTTGCCTCCTGCCCCCCCCCCAATTTGGCTACATGTAGGGACATTTTCAATTTTCATAACTCAGGGAGGAGGGTGCTACTGGCATCTGGTGGGCAGAGGCCAGAGGAGCTGCTCAACATCCTCTAATGCACAGGAAAGATTCCCACAAGAAAGAATTATCTGACCCAAGATGTCAACAGTACCCAGTTCAACAAATCCCACTCTTGGCCATCATTTTTCCTTCTCTTGGAGTCTGGCAAGACCCCCTCCCCCCAAACCCCCTCTCCACACACACAAAGACATCAGGACCTAACCTGAGACCAGGCTAGGTGTTCTATATGGTGGTCTGAGGTGCAGAGTGTAGGTGCTTTGCAAGCTCACCAGCTGTGGCTCCCCCTCTTGTTAGCCTGAGCTAGTCGCTTAACCCTTTGAAATTCCTTACTTAAAAAAAGAGAAAAAATAAAAAATCTACACAGTATGAATCATACCAAACCTCATAAGGTTGTGGTGAACACTGAATCCAGTTTTATATATGCATATATATAGCTATACATATTATATAGTTATATATCAATATTTTCAATAAGAGTTATTTTCCTTATTCTTTTCAGCCCCACCCATCCATCTCCCTGTCCCTCCCTTCCCCCTGTCAGTGTCCCTCATCCCCTAGGGTTCTCAGGTTCTCTGAGGGTTCTCAGCCCTCAGGTTCTCTCTTTTAAAATGCCTTAAGTCCTTTGGTGGCAAAAATCAAGCTTGGGCTAGGAAGTGAGTCACCACTCAGCAGCTAAAGGAGTTTGTTTTTCTTTCTCTGAATGTATTTCTTAAGAATTTCAGCCTGATCCTTCAGCCTCCTGTTGGTTGAATCCTCTCTTAATGTTTAAGACACACAGAGAGAGAGCTATGGCACCAAGACGTTTTCCAATGGCTAGGAATGAGAGTTTTTAAAATACCGAAAATAACCAGAGGGCAGAGAGCCCTGAAATCCTGTTACATAAGCAGATGTTGGAGGACCGGACTGGTTTTGAGGTTCCTTTCTCCAAAAGCCAGTCTCCACTGATCCTTTCCAACCTTTGCTGGATTTACCTTAATGCTGCACAGAAGTCTCAAGAGGGGCCTCTGGTTGCTCCTCACTACCGGCAGCACCAGGAGAACTTGCTCGTCAAAAAGCACAGCCAGAGAGAGCGGCGTGGACATATACACGCTACCAAACGTAAAACAGATAGCTAGTGGGAGGCAGCCGCATAGCACAGGGAGATCAGCTCGGTGCTTCATGACCACCTAGAGGGGTGGGAGGGAGGGAGATGCAAAAGGGAAGAGATATGGGGATATATGTATATGTATAGCTGATTCACTTTGTTATAAAGCAGAAACTAACACATCATTGTAAAGCAATTATACTCCAATAAAGATGTTAAAAAAAAAAAAAAAGCACAGCCAGGAGCGTTGAGTGAAGGGCCGGGTTTTACCAGCGGGTGGTGGGAGACAGGGGCTTCGGGGGCGCAGCGGGCGGCGGGATCGCGGCCGGCTGGGGAGACCTCTGCCCTGCGCCCCGCCTGCTCCGCGTCCCCCAGCGCCTGGGATGTGCTACTCCGACGGCCAGCTTCCCCGCCTTTCCCTCGCCTATGAACTCTTCAGTAGCCCTGAACCGTTATTTAGCTTTTCAAATTCACAGAAAACACCTTTTGCTATCACGATCACCCACGACTCCCCCCCCATCATCAAAAATGTCATACAAAATGGAAAATAATCCATTTCCCCTTTCCTTCTGTATCTTGCTTGTTTGACTATCTCTGTCCCCTATTCATTTTCTCCCCAGCCCTCTCCCTGTCTGTGGGCTACATCCCTTTGTCTATATCTATTTCCCTTCGTCCTCTCTCTCTGTCTCTCTCTGTGTGTCACTATCTCCCTCCCTCTCTCTCTTTCTCTTTCTCCCTCCCTCTCCCGTTTCCACTGCTTCCTCCACTCCTGCACCCCCCTCTCTCCCTCCCTCCCCGTCTCTCCTCCCTCCTTCGGGCTCCTTGCTCTGCCCTCCCCGCCCCTCCCCAGGGCAGAGCGTCCAGCTCCTCCCGGGGCTGCCGCCCGCCGCTCCTTCTCTGCCCACCTACTATGGGGCGCAGCTCCTCCCACCTGCCCATAAAAGCTAAGCGCATGTCACCAGCAGCGGAGCAGAGCACTTTCCCGGTCCTCTCCTGTGGGAGCCCCCAGCCTCTCTTCTGGATCTTACACGCTCAAGGTAAGATAACACTTCTGCAGGCATCTGACCTACTAGGGGTTGCTTCGGGGGGAATAAGTTTCCTCTGGTCAACATGCTTACTGTTTGGGTAGAGCTGACTCTTACGGATTCCAGATCAGCTGCTCCTTTAAACCAGCAACTGGTTTGAAAACAAACTTCTGTTTGAACGGTAGAATAAAAGTTCATCTGGGGCAGAAACAGCAGCATAAATATTGCAAAAACCTTTTCTCCTTCTAAATCACTTTTCCCCTTTTGCCGGCTGTTGCGGAGGTTAAAGTGTATCTGTTGAGGTGCTTTCCTGTAAGCACCCCATTTTTTTGTAAATATTTTCATTGTAAATATTTCACATATCAGTGGGGCAAGGAAAACTTTGTCCCATTGTCAAAAATGTACTTTAAAAGAACACAATGAGTTTCCTAAAAATAGCACAGTCAAAGGTCTGCTAACAATTTTGCGATGTTTTCCAAACCCCCAAGACAGCTTCTGTGAGTCCTTTAAAAAAATATCTTTCCAGGTTTAAGTGCTTGGAAAAAATGATGCGAACGGGTGCCCTTTGCACAGAGACGGTAATCAGGTGGCTGGTAGATAGGAAAGAACAAATCCAAATTGACAAGCTGGGGCACAATGTGAGAGCACATAGCTATATTTTCAAGACGTCCTAAAATGAGAATTGTGTTGGAATTAGAAAGTGTATAAAAGAACTTCATGAATTTCTAAACACACACCTGAACATAAAGCGTTTCAATGTGTTTCACAGTCAGAGAAGAATACAGGCCAGATTATCCAATACTTCTGTTTACACCAGAGGGTTGTAAAGAATGATTAGCTAAGAAGCCTTTGGAAGTTTGATCCCTGCTTGTCACCCTCTTTTCCCTCATCTAGTAAAAATTGACCTGATTGGCACCCAATTCTTGCAGAGATATCAAATCTTTAAGCTACTCTCATTTTTAAAGACTTCAGTCTCTACCTTCTGATTTCTGAAGTCTGAGAATGAGTGTTGTGCACCTGTGAAAGGAAAAACGTCTTCCGCAGCTACCTCTGGAAAACCAGACACTTGGTCCATGAAGTTTGCCATCAGGATCTGCGGGCTGTGTGGGATGAAACTCTCTCATGTGGGAGAAAAACCCTCTTCAAATATTTCCTCTGGGGAATTGCAAAAGACTGCTTAGAGACAGCAAACCAAAGCTGGCAGTCAGGAAACCAAACCACTATTCCAGCCCTCAAGGTTCTTAAAGTAAGAGAAGAAAAGTTTTACTTTTTTTTTTTTTTTTTTTGGTTTGCTTATATTGTTTCACTTGAAAGGGGAAAACTCCAAAGATGTAAAAAATTCTTCACTATTAAAGAAAAAAGAATCATTAGAAGTCTAACTGAGGGTCTTCCAAACCTTTCCTCCTTATTGTTTGCATATCAAAAGAAATAATAAAGGTATTTTAAATGCCTATTTGGCACAGAGAGGATTCAATGCTATTATTCAAATGAAAGAATTATATGTAAAACTTTCTGTCATGTGAAATTTTGCTTCATTGGAAAAAAATTATTGCTAGGAGTGTGGTTTCCTTTAAGAAAATGATATAAAATTACTATTGGCCATGATAATATGTGACCTGAGCATATTAAAATACCTTTTATCTTGAGCCACAGTGCAGACTGCTTGCTTCATATTTGCAGTAAGTGGGTAATCAACCATGACAAGAGCACAGGTATGGGACCAGGCCAAACCAAGTGTGTGGTATGTCCAAGCTAATTCCTCTTTTATGTTAGTGCCGGACTCACACCCATCATCACAAGGGTGAAAATACACTGCTTCATTCACCAGATCCCCTTGAGGAAAGTTATCTTTTCTGGGAGGAAAAACAAAGTGCTGCTAGTGTAAAAGAGCTCCCTGTTATTCCTAAATTTGGGGATGAAGAGTGTTCTCCCACGGTTTGCTTCTGCTTTTCCTGGCAGTTAATCCACTCTACCGGCCATGAACCATTTAACCGTAACTGCCTCCCCCATGTGCCATCACGTTCAACACCCTAAATAACTGGGTGAGATCATCCTAGCCTGCTTATGATCTAACTTTCCCAGGGGTCTTTACCAGACGCTCAAAGTGATGCTTTCTCCACACTTTCCTTCTTAAGTTTATAGAAAAATCAGTGGTGGGGTTTCATGGAGTTACCCCAATGTCTCTCCCTTTGCACAGGATGTGGAAGCATGAGTCTCATCTATGCCATTATATAGCTGCCCCCTGATTGAGTTCATGGCCATACCTACCCAGTACCATTCCAGCAGGCTTTGAATGACTCTTTTAATGTTTCTCATAAAAGAAAAGATAAGCAGCTGCCTGTTTCACTAGAGACACATGGAGAGCGCTCTGTTGATTTTGAGGGCCTGCCACACTTAGGGAGACACACATTTTAGATCTTCTGCTATTCCCAAAATTATAAAACAATATTCTTTCAATGATCAGAAAGTATATCCCACCTTAATTCCATTTGTGAAACAAAAATCAAGGAAGGGAGGATGGGGACGAGCAGAGAATTGAGAGAGAAGCTGGGCAGAATCACTCCTAGGAAGTACCCCAGAAGAGAAAGATCAGAATCTCTGTTACAAATGCAGCTGCTTTTTGCTCTTATTTATGCGGAATATGGGGAGACACTGAAGAGCAAAAATCCATATCTGCTCTTGTTTTTTTTCTTAAATCAGTGAGAGTATTTCCAGTAATAAGTTAAGATCCATCTCTACTATGCCCTTCTCTAACAGAAGAGAACAGCTCAGTTCTAAAGACCAAAGTGTTTCAGGTCTGCCCCACATTAAAACCCATAGAACTTTGCCAGTTATAATTTTAAAAGCTACATTATGAATATAAAAACCTCAGAACATATTTTTAACTAATGGGTGGTTCACATCAACAAATCCACCCCTAACTCTCCCAAAGGGTCCAATGTTCAGTAACTACTCACAAGCTAGAAGTTACAGGCAGCAGTTTACTCCTTCCTATCCATGGTCTTCCACTTTGATATGGCAACTTGCAGCGCTATTGAGATGCAGCCGTATTTCCCAACCTCTGGTCCTCCAAGTAACCCTCTGAAAATCAGGTCTTTCTTCAGGCCTTGGCTTTCTTCTCTTCCACCAGGCCCCCATAAACGTACATATGTGTAATTCAATGAAGGTGTAGATCTTCAGACTAGAGTGCACTCTTCTGAGAGTTTCATTGTTCTAGCTGTTGAGTGAAAAGAAAAAAAAAAAAAAGAGACAGAGAGAGAGAGGGGAAGTTAAGAGAAGAATGAACGCCCTATGGAATTTAGAGAATCTTTCACTTTAACATTGTGTAAAAAGAACCCCTTACTACCCAAAGCATCTAGAAATTTAAATTGAAAAAAAAAAGACCAATTTACAGGTTGTTACAAAATGCTAAGGATATAATGAAAAAGATCTTCCAATGACCTGGCAGTCATTGACATCAGTTTATGCCCCACAGTACTAAATTAGAGCTCTGCTAGACTTCCCCTTTGCAGAGACCCAAGGAGTGAAAACTGGGAAAGAATATTAACCACATTTCAGCACCAAGAGAAGCCACTAATTAGACATTCCACTATCGCTTTGGTAACTACATTTGCTGTTTAAGGAAGGAGGTTCTTTACAGTCTATCCTCAAGCAAATAGATTTGCAGCAAGAGGGCTAAAGAGAGTCACACACAAGGTCGGAATGTCTATAATCTGGGGGCCCTGTGAACACAAATCCACAAAGCCGTTGAAACTGCATGGAATCAGACTGAAGCGACTGAAACAAAAATGTTCCCAAGAACTGATCATAGAGTAATCAGCTAAAATAATAATGAATTCTAACTTCTCAATGTAACAAAAAGCAAAAGCACCTCAGGACACCCATAGCTGACTATGTAAAATATTAAAACACACTGATGGTCCACTTTCAATCTCCGCTATTAATTTTGGGCTCACTTCTATTGCCCTTCCTGGAAAACAAAAGCTGTCCTTCTCTCCTTCAGCACAGGGTTTGCAGATGTGGTCATGCCCCTCTGTGCTACCTCCTTTTTTTCTTTCAGTGGAAGAAATCTCTTTTGAATTCTTATAGATCAAGTTTCTGGAGTACCACTCATAGTTGTGTCATTTCTCATTATCAAAAGTCTCATACTTCTCTTAAACAGGATGTAAATTTTCACTCCAACAAATAAAAAGGCTTTACGTTTTTCTAAACCATAATTCATATACCTAGAAGAGAGGTAATTTAAACTTGCTACATGCCTCCAAACTGAAATGAAGTTTCTAAGCACTTTATTTATCTAGGTCCTATTCTAACTTCTTGGGGTTTAAAATTTTATTTAGGGAATCACACAGTATAAATGCTGGAAGGATCCTCAGAGCTAATTTTAACTAAAGTTAATTTTACAGATGAGAAATGTCGGAGAGGCTGACGTCTTGCCTAAGATCACCCAGATGTGTGTAGGAGAAGCAGGGCTGGAGTTCATATAGCCAAACTCTCTGATCAGTGCTCTATCTTGAATAACTATAATGTGTCTTCCCCACATAGTGTGTATCTAAGATGTTTCTAACTATGCCGAGAATTCTGTTGGAACATAAAATATAGGGTTCTCAGAAACCATAACCTGGTAGAGGTTTGGGGCTGCAACTATACCTCTACTACAGAATGTTTGGAAGCATCGATACAATCCCTTATGAAGAATGAAATCACTGTCACCATCACAGGGACCTTGTGTGTTTTTCTTCATTCCAGGGTCTGATACATAATAGCTGCTTGGTAAATCTGTGTTGAGTGGGTGAATGAATGAAAAAAAAAAAAAAAAAAGCCTAAGTATAAAATATCCATATTTCTTAACTCCTCCCATAAAAATCCTTATGAGTCTACAGGGACTTATAGAGACTCAAATCTCAAGTATATCAAATTTAAGATTCCCTTGTGCTTTAGGAAATGTAGGAGAGTTCATTTAGCCTTATCAGTGGCTAAGCCATTTCCCTGCCTGCAGTGCTTTCACTAGTCCTTACATTTGCCTGAGTTCTAGAAATAGTACTATTTTTTGCAGCAGGCTTAAGATCGAGTTCCAATTTCTACGTGGCAGAACAAATGTATTATTTTTATGTGATGATTTACAGCATAACCTTCCTCCTCTCCTACCACATTGACAGTGTGTTGCCAATATAACCACCTAGCATCTCCCCAGGTCTTTAATGAGAGAAAGGGCAAGATATTCATAATGGACCATCAGAGGAAACTTTGAGGGACATACTGGTTGAGGGGTGTAGGCATGAGAAGTGTTATGACACAGGGGAGGGGTCATCAAGGGGCCAAGAGTATAGAGAGAGGATAGTGCAGCTAAGAGGGTCCATTCCTCTGAAACAGAAGAGGGAGAAACTCTGGAGAGTTTTGAGGTGTTAGAAAAGAGATTTTTAATACGATCATCTGAGCTAAGACCTACTCAAATGTTTGGGAGGTGAAATCTTATTTGGGTCAGGCTTCTTTCAGTGTAACACCTGCCTCACATGGGTGAAAGCTTTATATGCTTTACATCTATTAAAACTCTTCTTAACCCTTAACTGGACTTCCAGTTAAGAAAGAAAAGAGACCTCACTGTAGACCTGACTCTGACCCAGAGTACTAACTCCATGGATGTCATGTCATCAAAATGTTCTCTGCTAAGATAGCAATACAATTTTTAGTAATACATAAAGTTACCCCAATGTGGAAAATGATAAAGGTAGAAAAGAATATTCTTGTATCTTTTCTAGAAAGAATTTACCCTGTGGATAGATGTTACCCCAGATGCTTGTTCACTTTCCTGTAAAGCATGCCTGACAATTGTGTATCTTTGAAACAGTCATTGTGTTTCTGAAATTGATTTATTGTGTGTTAAAATTTACATGGTCTATGACTAAGCATCATTGTGAAAACATACTTTTAAGTAAGTCTTTCTTGAAAACTGTCTTTCTTAAGCTCTCTTGATGTGTTTACATCTCAGGATATTTAGCCGTTGGCATCATTTGATGTGCTGAGATTAAAGACAACTAGTCACTTCATGTACTACTTTTCCAACTCTAGGCCTGGGTGTGGGTGTCAGCTGTTTGCTTCTCCAGGAAATAAAATGTCTCAGCCTGCTGGGGAGCTTCTCCAGTCCTCTCTGTTAGCTAGATAAAACAGCTGTTTTTCTGAAATTCTGGGCCATCGTTAAGGTTTCATGTATTAGGGCAACTATGGCTTGTTTATGCAGATATTCCACTACCCAGCAGCGGGTGGCTAAGCCACAGCTGCCCTCAGTTCAACAGGAGGACAGCAGACCTTCAGAGGTGGTTGAAGGGCATTGTCCAGGACAGCTGGGAGATGTTTTGTCAGCTCTCACCCCATTTAGTATGTTCCTCTATCATGTCACGTGCACGCTAAAGATAAATCTAAATTTGGTTCGTAAATTCAAAGTGATGGCTGCACGTGATTATATTTCTTTAAAGATCTGTACTTAACAATCGTCCTGTCTTAGAGTCCAAAGGTCATGGTGTTCATCAGTGCTATAAATCCAAACAAGTGGCCTCTTGTTAAAGGGCAGACACAAGATAATGCCAAGGACTACATGAAGGGAGACGCTAGTTGGAGCTAAGAATTTGTGGCTGAGGTGGCCAAGACTGTTGAGGTTGGAACAATGAGGGAAGAAAAGGGATCTGCAGTAAAAATATGCTATTGGATTCACGATCCCTAGTCTCACATCTTGTCTAGTTCCCCATCTAGCTCCCAGTTGATTCCAGTCCCCTGCTGTTCAAATGAGTGGGGAGGGAGGTTATGACCAGTAGAGGGATCCAGGGGGTTGAGTGTCTCAGAATAGAAAACTGACTCGTTCCCAGAGGGAGCCTTTAGATTTGCATTTTTCTGATAAAAGGTAGAGCAAGGTGTCCTTTTCAACCAGTGGCTAAAATGTACCACAGGGGTGTATCACATTGTTGGTTTTCTTTAAAAACAAAAATCCCAATTTAAGCCTCTACAGGTAAATCACCTGCATTTCAGCAATGCCAGAAATGTCCAGGCTTGTAGAAGTTTAGTTGAAAGAAAACCAAGGCAATCTTAGAAAACCTTCCTTCCAAGGCCACCACCAGCCAAGACTAAATGCTCAATTCAGTAATAAGTAAACCACAGCAGCTGGGAGTCAGTGAGAGACAAGTGCAGAGAGAGCAGAGAGCCGAGAAGATCTCATGGGTTCCAAAGGGAGGCCCCAGTGTCCTGCCAGGACCAGCCCGTGGTCACCAGGACAGGGGAAGGGAAATGCAAGAAAGATGGAGGCGGAAATGGGCCAAACAGGCTTCTCCAATCGAGATGGCCCAGAACCTGCACTCCAGGATCCTGGTCTCTCCAGAAGCAGCCAGAGCGTTCCCTAGACCGAAGTGAATACCCTTAGGTTGAACGTTTCCATTGCGCAGCGGTGTGGCGATGGCTTGTTAAGACTTGAGACAATTGCGTAATTCAGAACCCTCTGGAGGATAGAGATCAATTAGGACCATTAAAAAAAACCTTGGCACACCAGGGAAGGGCTGCTTGCTTTGTAAAAATTATGACATTCACAGGAAAACAGAGCAGTCCTCTCTCTAAGACTATTACTGATCTCAGTAGAAATGAAGCTGTGAAGTTCATATGCATGTGGCCTGAGAAGCCCCTGTTTCAGAAAATCTTCAGTGTTTTAATTCCCAGAACACCATGACTCATTCTGGGGCCTTGATCATCTGTGTGCCTTAATTTATTTATCTTAAATAGAAGAACAATTCTCAAATAACCACTCTCTTTACCATTTAGAGACACTAGAGGTCTTGCCAATTATTTTACAGAATGGTGCTGCTTAAGCATACATACATAGTAAATGGATTGTACTCACGATACCTGGAGATGGCTCTTGGTATTTATTTAGAACCAAGTCGAAAGGGAATACAATTCCAAATAAGCACGTAACTTGCCAAGATGTACCAAGGGCATTTTTATTTCTTAGAGTACCAAGAACAATTCTGCATGTCTCAAGGGGCCAGATAAGGTCAAGGGTAAGTAGAAAAAGGAAAAGAAACAATAATTAAACTATGAGTTAAAAAGTCTCAAGAGGCCTATATGTTCACATATCCGTATTTGACACCAGTCAACAGAGAATTCCTCATACAGAAAAAAAGGTTTTGTGATTTAAAAATTCTATTTTAACTGGAGAAAGATATTTTTAATAATGACTGTTACATTGTATAAAATCTCTGAATGCCACTTCTTCAACATTCTCCAAAGTGTGTTTCAAAAACAGTAATACCTGGGATATTAAAGCGTTTATGCAGAAAAAGGTTCTGTGGTCAAATAAATTTTAGAAATAGTCAATGAAATAATATGACCAATTTTATTCACTGCAAGATTTCACAAAGAGCTTAATATGCTCTGTATATTTTCATTCTTCAAAAAAGTTACAGTAAATAGTGTGCCCTCAACTTGTTTGATGACAAATCTTCCCAACTTAAGAGCATCTTCCTGGTATTCTATGGTACAGCTTGGGAACAGCTTGGGAATCACTGTCCTACTTCATTATTTCAAGATCTACTGGGACATGGTATTTTCAGTGTTGCTAGTTAATATGTAATACACATGGAGTGTCAGTATATATTATGTGCTATGTCAAACCATAAAATAAGAAACAATCCCAGTGTGATTTCCAACCCCAACTGAAAAGGGAACAAAAGAAACAGATGACTATGTCTTGGTCCCATGGCTCAGTTCTTTATAATAATAACCACAGAAATGTCAGAATAATTTGTTCGTTACATACAATAGGTGAGAGAGAAAAAGGGGGGTGGGGAGTGATAGGAAGAAAGAAAAATAAAGGAAGGAAGGAAGGGAGGGAGGAAAGGAGGGATGGAGAATATTGGATAGATTGAAATGATCTCTTCCTTCCCTCATCTTTCCCCATGTCTGGATATTGTTACAAATAGAGAAATGGCCAAGAATGAGCAATAAGTCAGTAAACAAGAAGCCCAGATAATTTCATGAATTAGCTCAACGATCCCTGAGCTGATAATTCTGTTTCATCATAACCACCACTAATTAACCAAGATCATTAACCAAACATCTTTCTTGAGCATTTACTTTTTCACCATCAATAGGGAGCTAGTTCCTGGAATAGGAACACACTGATATTCTAGTATATCTTGCTACATCGGAGATTATTGGTTTACCTATGACACTCAGACCTCCTGCCCCCATCAAATTGACTATTTCTCTTAGGACCCTACTCTGGGACTTCTCTTTTCCCTTTACAAAGATAATGCCTGGAGGCCAGTATCCCAAAGGCAGTGCGGTATAGCACCCTCTGCTTTAAGAAAATAAGTAGCCCACAGTCATCCAAGGGAGAAACTCAAACTCATCATTACTAGTTGTAGTAATAGATACTATCTAGTAATGTACTGCTCTCATTATCTCTGTTCCTTACATCAACCCTACAAGGGTGGAATTACATTCCCAATTTAAAGATGAGAAAAATGGAGCCTCTATTTGGTCAAGCAACTTGCCCAGGGTCACACAGCTGGAAGTGGCAGAGCCAGGACTTCCATCCAGGTCATGCTCCAAAGCTCATAGTTTTACTGCTTCTTCATGGTGCCTCTCATGAGGTCTTGTCATATCATAAAAGGAAGAAAAAATATTGACTCCCTCTGTCACTACCTCTGACTCATAAAGAAAGTGAGAGAATTCCAGTGGCTCTGTTCCTAGACACTGCCAACTGGCTCTGCTTTTTGTTTAATACTGTGATTTTAATTTCTTTTTTTTTGTATTTTTTCCTAAAAGCATGCTGCCATTTCAGAGCCAAAGAAGTAAGGGCTGTGTGACTAGAAAAATAAACAAAAAAAGCTATCAATTCTCCCTAGGGTGATTTATAAGGGCTAAGGTTTCTCCATAAATTCTCCCCAACTGATCCCAAGTTACCTGGCATGAGTCTGGGAAAAAGAGTGACAAGCTAGCATGTCATTCCTCAGGCAGGAGAAATTCCCATGATTATATGAGAAACAGACTAGAACAAAGGCACTATGGCGTGTTAAACAAACCCATATCATTCTCTTTGGCGTTACTCTTACTATATTCCATACCCAGGTGATGAGAGTGAAGACAACTTAACTGAGGTCCCAAGCCACGTGAGTCACCTAGACAGAAGTCTGTGCTGTCTACACCGGCTGCTTAACCTGTCTGAGCTTGTACAGGTGTCCCCCACTTTCTGAAAGTCCACTTTATTCCACTTCACTCCTACGAAAGACCTACATTAGTTCCTGTTTTCGCTAATGAAACCCAAGGAGGATTTTCACTTTTATGGAAAAAAGCGAAAAGCAAAAATAACATCCAGCATCCCTTTTGCAGCACCGCCAAGCTCCTTCCTCAGGAACTACACTCAGCATCAAGCCACCATGGCTTTGAACTGTATCTGGGAGCACCTGTGCTTCATCTGTATTTATATTTTGCATCCATTAACAAGATGTGTCCCAAGGTACTTGCGTCTTCGCTTTACGCCATTTTGCCTTACGAAAGGTTTCATAGGAATGCTCTGATTTCGGAGAACAGGGGAAGCTTGTATATAGAAAATAATATACTTCGAGCGCCTCCTTTGTGCTGTGCCAAAGACAAAAGAGGAAACAAGGTCTAGCTCTTTCCACGTGGTCACATTCTGATGTACTTCTTTGCTTTTGTACTTGATCTTCCCTCTCTGCCTGGAGCATTCCCCATTTGATCTACTGAATTTATTTGTACTCCTCCTCCAAGATTCAGATCAGGAAGCTCCCCCTCTGAAAAGACCTGCCTATACCGGGCCTGTCTTGTCTGCACGTGAACCTCCCCAGTCATCCTAGTACTCTGTGCACAGCCGTGTCATGGCCATGTCCACGCTGTAATGGCATTGGCTAATTTTTTGTATGAGACAGTGAGCTCCTTGCAGGATTCATGTCTTGTTTATCTCGGCGCCTTCAATGCTTAGCACACGATAGGAGCTTAATAAATGTTAAAAGGAAAAAAGAAAAAAAGGGATGCGGGAACAAAATGCAGTGATGGTAAATGAGAAGGCTCTAAATATGCTTTTCTCTATCCCCATAAATTTTTCCAAGAGATACATTCTCTTTCACACTGCTGTGCACGCACGCACACGTGGTGTTACTAGGCTCAACTCTGTAGCTAACCGTGAAGCACAGGATGAACTCCCATTGGTATGCTAATATTAACTATGAGCCACCTGTGTACCAAATTACATGAGGAAACATTATTTCCTGGGTGGTGCCACTGTCCCAGGACTGTCAGTACCCTACTCAAAAGCATCCAGCGGCATTAGGAAGCAGAATGAACACCTTAGCTTGCCAGCCAGCCCCTCTGTCTCTCTCACCCCAATCCAGCTTTCCATCTGTATCCCTCCCCAGCCTACACCAGGAATTTGACCTAAGCCAGATGGACTATTCTTCCCCTAAACATTCTTTTCTCGTTTCTCTACTGAATATCCCCTACTGTCCTTTACGCT